>NC_141621.1:1206142-1413642 GCF_047967505.1 Dipteris shenzhenensis
TTGGTTCCTAGATCATTACATAAGTTGGAGACACTATTTTTTAGTGCCGACTGCCTCTATAACATGATTGCTAATAAGCTTCTTGATATCCCACAAAATGATAGAGTAATAAGAAGGGAGATTGAGCATTGTAGGCATAGGCAATTGGAAAATTCGAGCAACAATCAATTGGCGCTCCATCTTGAAAATGTTATGCTAGCGTTGGGCGTGCTCTTTGACACAATGGTTGAAGGCTTTAATTGCTTGGTCATATACCAAATAAATGGGCTGCATTGGCCCACATGAGGCCCACATACACCTTGTTGTATAGATTGTGGGGGAGTAGTGGGTTCCATTTCCTCCATCTTCCATATTACATGATATCATATAGGCATCTCCTCTTGACCCAAAACTCGGTGCCAAGCTTTGAGAGTTGGGATAGCCATAGGGAGATCTTGCATTGGCAAAATGTGCTCAACCTCCAAACTCTACTCGGTTTGCACTCCCACATCACTTATGTCCACGAAAATTTTAACTTGTACTATAGCATCTTCAAAGTTGTAGTACATTTGTGTAGTTGCGCTTCTGCACTCTGGTCGGCTAGCTGGGTTAAGCATAAAAAAAGCCTAGGCTATGATTTCATCTACTGCCTTTGGATGTGAGCTACCACCACCTTCAATCAACTTCTATTCCAAGGTGCCCACTTAATTGCTTGGTTATGAAAATTTGTGTACACTAGTTTGGCCGTCAAGGTCTGGTGGCTCTCTGTGAGGTAGCTTGTTTGGGTATTTTTCAGGATCCTATAGGAGATGGATGAGTGATTGAAGTTGGGCATACTACTCCATTTTTGTTTGTAAGTGTGCATTCTCCTCCTAGAGATCCTTGTTTTTAGTAGTCCAATAGCTTGTTGTAGGTTGGAATTATCCTTTTCTAGCACTTCTATCTAGGCCTGAGCTGCGTGGTGTTGTTTGGGGTTGACCTTTTGTTGCATACTCTTCAGTGCATGTGTCAACTGAATATTCTTCCCCATAGTGGCCATGACCTCACTCATGGACTTGGCAATAAGTGCTTTAAGTATGTCTGCTTCATATTGAAGGTTGCCAAAATCTATCTTGAGCTTAGTATGGGCTCACTATGCAGATGGGAGTAGCTCTGGACCACCTCATCATAGACTGCATTCATGTTGTCCATTTGCTCTTGGAGAGACTTGCACAAGTTTGTAGTCAAGTCATCCTTGGTCCATCTCAAACTTGTTGTATACTCCTTGAAGAACCTGGTTAGCTCCTCCCAGTTCCTCATCTAAAGGATAAGATTATGTTTGAGTACTTGGGGAGGGAGCTAATGGTTGGCCAAAAAGTCTAAGGCATGTGCTGTATGCACCATTCTATCCCTTATGTTTGAGTACTTGGGGAGGGAGCCAATGGTTGGACAAAAATTCTAAGGCCTGTGATGTATACACCAAGTTATCTCTTATTACTTGCCATTGGGACAGCTTGATCCTGATGACCATCTTGGGTTAGCATTGGATGAAGGGAAAATGGTTTGGCATGGGGTAGGTTTTATAGCGGTGGCAAGGGAGGAAAGGGCAAGGTAATGGTGGTAGTTTGAAATGTACCAGACCTCTGTTGCTTGAATTAGTACTTAGTTGGATTCTATGAGGGATGTGTAGTATTGCTCTTGTCCACTCTAGTCTCCCTCTACTCTTTTGGTGCAGCCTCTTCTTCCCATTGCTTGGGTGTTCCACTGCCTTCTACCCCCTTTGCATATTTATGTCCCAAACTCTCGAAGAGTGCATGCTATGTCCCCCAGCAATATGTGGCATGGATGCTTACATAGGTGGAGGATAAGCTACCTCTAGATTGGTTCACCATCTTCGAGAAGGCATTCAAATCCTAGATATGGGTAGTACACAAGCGCAAGATGCACTACAGGCTTGTGAAGGCTTTCTTCAGTAACTGTGAAATAAGGCAGACATGGTTGTCATTGATGATGACACTATATCGGGGGGTTCACTCATAATATGTAAGCATAGCACAGAATGTATTTGAAATTCCTTGTTTTAATGAAGTTTTTACATACGGAAGGGTACCATTTAAAGGTAGTATTCATTCTTCAATGCACGTGATATAGATGGTTTACATATAATGACCCCACAAAACTTTTGTGAGGTGGACCCCCCGAGCTTGATGACAACAAGCTTCAAGTGGTGTTGGAACTATCAAAACTTTTACACAACGAAGAAGACTACAAAGAGTGGTGCAAAGTGCATGAGGAGAGGAGAAAATGGAATGGATTTCTTGCTTGAGTTCATGAGAAGATATAGATGTCAATAGTTGCAATGTATATTGTTTCTTAAGCAAGTGTAAGAACAACATCAACCACATGTTTTTAAAATGTCCACCATCGGTTCAAGTTCTAGTGTTGACCTTATGAGTATAATGTGGCCAAGAGGAAGATTAGAATCTCAAATTTTAATGCCCTTTGCATTTTGATCATGTCCATCATGTTAAGGGGCCATCAACCATGGGGGCTCATGTATGTGATACTTTCATCAAGATCTACATACAATATTCACTTATGAGTTCTAGGTGGAAGCCACAAATGCTTAGGTGCAAATCGATATTATTAAAATAGATGTAAAGAATGGGTTTGCAAAACTTGAGTTTTTTGGGTTCAGGCTAATGAGTAGAGGCCAATTGGCTTGCCGTTGAGCAGCTCGCAATGGTGGTTCAAATAATATGATGGAGAGTTGTGAGTGGTTTCCATTGGGAGATGAATGTGATTGATCATATAAGAAGTTGTGTATAGTATCAATTCTATTAAGAGCATAAAGTGCTCTAAAAGAACTAGAGGCAATCCAACACATTGTGTGTTGCAGATTTCTATAAGGAGAGATTCAATTTTTTGGGAAATTTTGGCCATTTGAAGGAAGGGGAGCTTCCTACTATTCAGATTTTGTTGGCTTGGTGGGATGTAAGAGGGAATCATCGAGCAATCATCAGGAAGGGATGTCTTTGTAGGAACACAAAAATTCTAGTTTTGTTCCAACAACTGTACTAATCTTGAGGGACACAAAAAGTATGGTTTTGTTCATACAACAACTAATCTTTTGAAGGCAAAACATTCTAGCATGAGGGCACCCCATGGATATGCAAAACACATTTCATATTACGAAGCTTGTACTATGGATATTACAATGAGTGGCTAACAAAGTCCCCATAACAATGCCTTTATGAGAGGGAAACGCTTGGGTATAGGTCCCGAGACGTTGAAGCAGAGAATTCTTGAGGTTGGATTGGTAAAGCATATAGAAATAAGCTTGATGATTTTACACATTCAATGGTGGAGCAAGCAAGGCTGCGATCTCTTGAGATGAATAGATCAATGACAAAAAGTCTTTGTGTTAGGAGAAAAGGGGTTTAACAATAGTTTCAAATGTGGTGCAAGGGCATGATAGCTATCGACCAAAGTACACCATGGTCTTAGCAAATAGAGTGCGTAGAAAATGAAGACAACCTAAGTTTTAAATCAAACAAACCAAGTAGTTTGTGGAGAGGCACATGTGCATGCTACTAATCAAGCAATTAGGACAATGGAATCCCATGGTATTTCACATGTTTTGCATTCTTTCTTCTTGCTAAACATTAGGAAAGGGTGTGGGGATTTCATCAATGAATTAGGGAGGAATGCAACCCATGGTGCTTTGGCACCTTGCTTCAAGGGACACATGTAGCACACAATCATGAGAGTGATAACAATTTGTATGGCTTAGCAATAGTACTGTAGTTACACAGACATGGAAGGTGAAACCGTTCTATTCAAGGGGATTTGAGGAACTCTCCAAGAGTATGGAAGGTTGTATTGTGTACACCACTTAGTTCGATGGAGAGAGAGAACTTGGTTAGGGTTAGGTTTATCCTCAAGAATATGGATCATCCCTTGGTAGTGATGCAGACCGACTCTACTTTTTAACATGTCAACGCATGAAGCCATGTTAGACCTTCTGGTTGTGAGGGGAAGTTGGTGGGATGGATCTTTGAATTAAGGAGTTCAAAGATAGTTTTCAAAAAGCTACGATATAAGAATATCATAATATGAAATGAGGTGTATGTGTTCCATGTTTACACACCTAGTTTAGTTGACAAGGGCTTGAGTTATTATGTCACACAATTTCAAAAATATTGAGGTGAACATGTCTTCACTTTGCATAATGGAGGCAAAGAGAAATCATTCATGCCTTGTAAGTACACTTATTTTGTGTTTTTGGTTGTGCTCGCATTGAGTGATCAGTTTATGCACTAGTCAGTACTTATAAAAGTTGAGTTGTTTCGGGCTCTGTCTAGTAATAGAAGCCCAACAATGTTTATGGCATAAATGAAGACCAAACTGTACTATTATGTATGACCTATTCTCCTTATTATGTTTGCAAATATGCAAATTTTGTTGCACAGAAAATCATGGTCAATGACCATGAGAGCATAATGTGAACCATTGCCTTGAGAATGAATGGATTGTGGATTTAATATATACATAGTATTTTGTATGGTGTCACTTGAGTTTGTTTCCCTTGTTATGATCTATTCTGTATGTTGATATTATTGAAGCAATGTTAAAATCTCATGTCTTCAAATGATACTTGGGTTTTTTCACTCAATGTAAGCAAACATGGGTTGATATATATGACATTAGTGTTTGGAGCAAATTTGAATGTGAGCAACTATATACTTGTTTTTTTTGTTTGGTGTTTCTTCTCTTTGCACTAGTAACTATGACCCATATTTGAATGTGGCAATATTATGACAATGATACAATCTCTTATTTTGAAATGAGACTTGGGTTTCTTTCACTTAATGTAGCCACATATAGGTGAAAGGATATTATTATTACTAACAAAAACTTCTAAGACGTTTTCCAAACTATAATTTACTGCTCATTTGCAATTGACAATATTCACTTTTGGAGAAATACTTGGGCTTTTAATAAAACACATATTTCTCCTACAAATATCATACTTGTCAATCTTTTGTTGATAATTTGGCTCACTCACTTTTTTTGGCCCGTTCGCTTTTTCTTTCTTAATCCTCCCCTTCTCATGAATGCACATGCTATCTTACACATTCATTGCTCTTCGTGAGGTCATAGTAAAGAATGCATTTAAGAAAATGATCCATGTGGATAAACATTTTAGTTCAAATATGCCCTCAGTGAGGGCCAATTAATTGAAGATATTAGAGTAATGAGTGTGATGCAAGGGGATATTGTGCAATCTTTATGTGTTGTCACTTTTGATGCTAGAGCTAGCAATGTGTTAGCATTAAGTGGATTTCAAGAATGGACCACAAATGATCTAGTAAACTTATGAGCTTGCATCCATGATTAATAGGCCCATGCTATTCCATGCAAATGATTGGACTTAGGGGAAGAAGTGGTCTACCACTTATACTTAAAGCCATGCAAAAGGACTGGATGGGGATTCATTCAAAATTTAAGAAGTTGAGGGAAAATTCAACTCAAACTAGTGCAATATTTTGATGTGATATTCTTTGAATTTGGGGGAAGAAACATTAAGAATAAGATTAAGTTTGATTAAGAAGATTGTCTCTATGATGCAAGAAAATTATGTCCATGTGCTCTCTTGGATGCAATTATCCGTCTCAGCCCTCCCTGTACTTAAAGCTTCAATCATGTACTTCGGGCCTATGAATAGTACAGTACATTTGCAACCATGGATGGGTAGTGTGTGGCACGTACCTGCCTCCTTTCCTCGGCCATCATTAAAGCCCATGGCGCAGATACCATTCATTCAAACGAAGAATTTGCAACTACGGGCAATCTACGGCCATTCGATTCTTGTCCAGAAATGTGTTTTTCTAAGGAGAAAGAGCTAGCCGATCATATTCCGTGAAAGGCAATCGTCTGCTCCGTTTAAATTCACATCGGTTTCAATATAGAGTAATCAACGATCCGAGCAGAACGTACCGGACAAGACTTCGACTTCCTCTATGGCATTACGGTGATCAATCAATCTAGGCCGCGTGCGTAACCAAAGCTTTCATAAAACGACCACTTTCGAGAGAAAAATATTAAAATACTACCCGCAGATCTGATACAAAAGGACAGCCAACGTCATGTTATTCTTTTAGTATTGCCAACAACGTTAGACCACGCTTGTCAAAATGTACATAGAAAGCGTAAAGGTCGCCTTACCTTATTCCGTTCATACGTGTGGACCACTTTCAGATGGACTTAGTGGAAAGATGCTTTCATCGGCGTCGTGGAGTCCGCTTATTTAAGCATCGCACCCTTCAGAGGAAGCATAGATCGAGGAACATAGCTCCCGGAATACAGAAGGTGAAGAAGGTAAAGGTTTCACATCTGCTTTGTAAGCAATATATGGCAAGAGTGTTCTTGTCTGCAGGTACTCTTTGTGGCAAAGCACCTGGAAGTACATCCGGTTTAAAACGACTTAACGGTTTTTCTGCGCCAAACTCAGGATTTAACGGGTACGTTCCTTCCTGGACAAGAGAGCATTGTCCCGAAGGGGATGAACGCGCTCACCTCAAATCATTGAAGTTGCGGGTTCATAAGATTTGCCTTGAAAAATCGATGGAGTTATTTCACTGGCAACTTGGCAAGTCAGGCGTTCTTCAGATATTATAGTCTTACATGTGTTTGCCAGTCAGCTTGCGAGCTCTGAGTCCTGATAGTTGGATGTTTGCTCTCCATCATATTTAAATCGTGAAACTTTAAGTGTCCACGGGCGAAATGATTACTCGTGTTGCTGCAATTAAAATATACTTATGCGTTCATAGCACAATCGGTAGCCTATTCAGATGGCGCTGCTTAGGACATAGATCTGGAAAGGAGAAGCTCTGATTTGTGTGATGCGCTGCAGGTGCAAGTCTTCCGAGTTACCAAAGCGCATCGAGAAGGAGAGAACTAGCACAGGAGGGAGTGAACCCAAATGTGCTAAAATAGTTGGTGGAAATCCGGACGATGGTGGGCTAAGAAACAGCAGTATCAGGTTGATGGTGAAGGACGATAGCTGCGCTTGGTGGACGCCTGATCCTGCCACCGGGATCTGGGCGCCGGAGGGACAGGGCCTGGAAACGTGCTTCAGCTTCACCAGCAGCGAACAAGTGTGGTTCCGATCAGAAGAAACGTAGACAATACTTTCCTCTCGAATAGTATATGAGTATTTTCTCCGATAACTCACTTTACTATATGTGAGCTAATCCAATAAAACTTTGGCTGTTGTCTCTCCAAGGATGCCCTCATGCTCCTATTGCACAAACCTTTGACCCCTAGTAATTGGAATGGTTGGCAGGCACCATCCAGTTACTAGTACCATCTATAGCCCCGTGAATTCACCAATGTGTAGACCTCCACCTATATCATGTTTAACATCTCTATAATAGTCTTGATCAATTTTAAGGTGGAGTATTGCATAAGTTCTTGTTTGCATCCTTGTAATAGCTATGAGTTTTGATAGCCTACTTCATAGCTATATTGTAAATCATAGTTTGGATGAAGCACAAGATATTAAAGAATGTTCTGTTTAAGTATATATGTAGGGGAAGAAGGCAAAGTATAGTAGCATGGAACTGAGTATGGTCAGAAGGGTTGGAGATGAAAATATACTTTCAACGCATTCACATTTTGTTGGGACAGCTAGGAAGACCAAGAGAATCTCCATTTTAAAGGCTTATGATTTACAGATAAGGGGTTTTAGTGATACCCTTTGAACACATGTAATATATAGGGTTTTTTTAGTAACGCCCCCACGCCCCCCCCTTGCGCTCCCACCCTCAAGTCATAGATCATAGGACACATGATCACATTCCACATCCAACAACATGAGAGATGCTTAAGAATTTGTAGGTTAAGAATAGATGGTTTTACAATAATGTGGCATAATTAACTTGCACCATTGTATTCCTTAGGACATGACGATTAACCACTAAATAGGGGCACGTCCTTCTTTTACATGAGGATACTCCTCCCTCCACCATAGAAAAAGTAATTGATCCCTTTTTCTATCCGTTACTCTTACATCAATGATGTAAATCTCTTAGGTACATTTGTAATTGCTTGAAATATGAGTCATGCTCATGAGGCATGTGAGTAACAAAAACTTTTAGAAAATGTTGGCACTTTTTGTAAATTCACTCACAAAAACTTTTAGAAAATGTTGGCACTTTTTGTAAATTCCTTGTGTAATTTAACTTTAAGTTTTCTTTTGAACACGCTTTTTGTAAATTCCTTGTGTAATTTAACTTTAAGTTTTCTTTTGAACACGAACACTAGCAAGCATTACAATATCAAGGTTTCAAGTGTCCCTTGGTAATCATTGTTATGGAATGTGAATTCCAAATGTTTGAAGCTCATAAGAAGGCCTATGGCTTTCATCCTCTTGGGCTATTGGGACTTATGTGCTTACCACTATGGGGGCTAGAGTTTCAAATATAGGTGTGGGGATGCTAGTAAGTTGTAGAGGCAATCATTAAATGCATGGAACACAAAAGTGTTATTGCCTTTTCTAAACACTAATTTGGTTATGATTTCATCTTTTAGAGTTATGTAGTTCCTATTTAATTCATCTTTTAGAGTTATGTAGTTCCTATTTAATGAAAGTAGCTTGACTTTATTAGATATCTAGCAATTCATTAAAAAGACAGGTCTTCCTCGCATTCATATAGTCTCATTGCATGTGATTAGAAATATGACAATAAAATTGGATGGCACTTGTTATTTTCTAATCATTTGATATATTATATTTTTTACTTTTAGTTTAAAGTATGAAAAAAAAAGGATTCAAATATGTCCATCGAAGGTACGGATAAAGAATCTTAGTCCATTGTCATACCTTCTATGACTATCAATGATGAATCAAGGTACGTGGATGTGAATTCCCACTATTTAGATTTTCTTTTATTTTACATTAATCTAACTTTTGGAACATGATCTACCATGTCTTGATTCAATCTACAAGGTGATATTTTTGTGCTTGCTAAAGTTCTTGAACTTTGAATTGTTTATGAAAAAGTTAGCATGACAAAAGATGTGTGAAATTAAAACTTTCGATAAGTCTTAGCCATCACCCTTAAAGTGTAAAGAAAACAAACCTCATCTATGAAATTAAATGTATAAAATTAAAAGGTTCGATAAGTCTTAGCCAATGGTCATGAATCATTATTGCGTGTCACCTTTAAAGTGTAAAGAAAACAAACCTCATCTATGAAAAATGCTCCATGATTTTCATTCATATTTAAATACTTAAACAAACCTCATCTATGAAAAATGAAAAATGCTCCATGATTTTCATTCATATTTAAATACTTACACATTGGTTTTCCTTTTAGACACAAAAGGCCTATATGAAAGATGCTCCAAAACTTTTTAGCTTTAATGTTCATACAATGTGCACATGGATATCAAATAGAATTTTTTCTAGCCTTTCATCTCCTACAATTTCACCCCTTATTTTATGATTTGATAGCTTTTTTAACTATCCTATGGAGTTTGAAAGGATTTATAGGGTGTCCTCAAGCACCCAAAAATTTCATTTTTTAACATTTTTCATTAATCTAAAGCAATTTTTCTCATATATGTTTAAAGCCCCACTTACTATTACCTAGAAAAGCAATCAAGACAAGAGGTTAGACACTAAGCATGGTGACGCTCAAGGGTCATAGAGGAAAGGAGAACGTGAGGGCGTAACGTTATCATGGGAGGGGAAAAGGGATTAGAAGGGGAGAGAATGAAGAGGGAGACTATGGCACAAGGGGAAAAGGAGAGGGGGAAGAGAAGCATATACATGATGGGAGGAGGAATGTAAAGATGGAGACATCAAGGGAAGAGCTCCATGCTTTATTTAAAAACAAGGGAAGGGGGAAATCAAAGTACTAGCTAGGTGGCTTTACAAGAATGAGCGTGTCACCTCAAGGAATAGCCCCCTTCTTTTATAGTCAAGAGAGGGAGTCTCTCCCAATAAATGCATCCTCTCACATGCATGGTGTGTGTGGAAGAGTCTCCCATGTGGGCTAGGCAGTTACGCACTCTCAATTGTGTGCGATAATACTTGGCCACATTTTTCCACATATATCAACTCCCATATCCCAAGTCTATGATACTCCCTTGGTCTCTTCCCAATTTTATAATACATTCAAACATCTAGGAGGACAAGTGGAGGGTTGGCACAAGGAATCTTGCCACCTCATTCTACTTTTCCCATTATTTAACTTGCATTCTTGGACCTTCTATACCTCCCCCACATGGGCCTATCCTATATGGAGGGAATAACCCAATATAATATCTATCTCCATCTATTTTATATTACTTCTCCCATGAACTTTAGGCCATATCTCACTAAATGCAAGCATGGGACCACCTAGGTGGAGAATCCATGCCACCTTACATTTTATAATATTACTACCATGGATTATGTACATCACACCTTATGGGTTCTCTTATGTGGAAGGGTGGCACATGGTCATGCCCTGCCACCTCAACCCTGAGCCCTATGCACACCATATTTTAATATACTGTTGCCACACATACAAGCACATACTCATATTTATGCCTTTTTACTTTGGTCAAATTTATCCATAACAGTTCCCCCCCCCAGGTAGGGAATGCATAGCATTTCCATGCCTGGGACCATCACGCACAAAGAAGGGCTTGAGATAATGCTTGTTGATCACCTTCTTGACATATGGCTCATGCAACTCGTCAACTTGTAGAGACCCATTGCTACATTCCTTGATGACTTTGTATGGACCGGTCCACAGTGGTAGAAACTTCTTATCCATTTGGTGGTCTAATCTGTTATCAAAGCATATAGCAACATCCTCCTCAGCAAAGTGTCTTTCCCATCCCTTGCAAATCTTAGCATCCAAGCAGGCCTTTTGTTGATTCTTTTGGATCTATGTTTGGTGTAGTGCAAGGCATTGGGTTTCATCTAACTTCTCAAGTTGTACCAATCTGGCCTCTACATGTTCATCTTCTGTCATCCTTTGTTCTTGTGCCAATCTCAAGGTCGAAATCTCTATCTCTAGTGGTAAAACTGCCTCAGTACCATATGCTAACTCAAAAGGAGTGTGACCTGTAGATGTTTTATAGGTGATGTTGTAAGCCACACGGCTTCATTGACCTTTTGATCCCACTGGCTCCTATTTCCCATGGCCATTTTTCCCATGGTTTTACAAAGGAGGCCGTTGGTCCACTCCATTTGTCCCATGGACGCTGGATGACAAATGCTAGAAGTGCGGTGATCAATACCCATGGATCCATGAGCAATTCCACTGCTTCATTTAAGAATGGAATCCCATGGTCAGGTACTATTTCCATGGGTGTCCCAAACCTTGTGCAAATATATTCAAATATGAAATTTGAAACTGCCTTACCATTTGCAGCGGGGAGGGCGATAGCTTCAGCCCACTTAGTGACATACTGAGTGGCTACCAAAAGATACTTCTTTTTGCAGGTAGTCATGGGCAAGGGCCCGACAAAATCTATTCCCCACTTCTGAAATGGATGGATGGACATCACTGGGTGATGTTGCCTAGGAAGAAATCCTTCTTACCAAAGAATTGGCATGGTTCACAAGTTTTGCAATACATAGTGACATCCTTGAACAAGGTCGGCCAATAGTACCCAGCATGTAAAATCTTCTTAGCTGTATAGTCACCGGCATAGTGGCCTCCACAAAATCCATCATGATAATGCTTCAATACCTTAGGTACTTTATCTGCATTAATGGCCCGTCTTAGTACCCCATCCATGCCTTGACGGTACAACACCCCATCAAAGAGGGTGTAGCACCTACTATCTCTGCAGATCTTCTTTCTCTCATAGCTGGTACTTTCTAGAGGAAAGGAGAAAGCAGTCAGAAACCTGTAGATACCACCATACCATGGATCCCCAACTTCTATGGCCACTACAAGGGTTACATCAAGGCACTCCTCTAAATCAATCAAAGCATTGTTCAAGTTGGAACAACCCCCTTTTACAATTTTGAAAGAAAAATCATATTCTTGTAAAACTACCAACCATTTGGCCAACCGGCCCATGGGATTTGGTGATTGAAGAACCTGCTTTGCAAGACCAGTGCTAGTGAGTATAATGAAGGACTTTCCAGCCACATAATGCTTAAATTTCTCAATGCAGAACACCAAAGACAAGGCATGCTTGTCAGCCTCTGAGTAGCGTTGTTCGGTGTCGAGCGATTGTCGAGAAGCAAATCGAACGGGATACATGAACCGATCCTCCCCTTGCTGGAGAAGAATACCTGCCAGAGTGTGCTCACCGAACCCAGGATTGATATAGAAAGTCTTTGACCAATCTAGATTGCATAGAATGGGTTCTGAAGCCAGAGCCTTCTTGATTTGTGCAAACCCATGATCACAATCCTCTTTCCAAGAGAAATCAACCCCTTCTTTCAATAGCATAGTCATGGGTCATGTCAAAGTAGAATATTGATCAATGAAGCGGCGATAGTATCCTGCTAGATTGACAAATGAGCATACCTGACGTGTGGTTGTTGGTGGGGAGAGCTTGAGGATGGCTTCTACCTTCTCGGGGTCGGGCTTGACGCCCTTGGATGAGACAATATGTCCTAGTAACCTCCCTTGAGTGGCTCCAATGGTGCATTTCTCAGGGTTGAGACTGCCATTCGCATCATTGACCTTTTGGAAGGCCAACCTAACCTTCATGACATGCTCCTTACATGATGAGAATATATAGAAATCATCTAAAAACATCTCCAAGAAATCCCCCAAATAAGAAGCAAACACCATCTGCATAAATCTTTGAAAGGTAGCAGGAGCATTGGTGAGGCCAAATGGCATTACTTTGAATGCAAATTCCCCCAAGGTGTGGCAAATGTGGTTTTAAGCACATCTTCTTCGACAATTCTGATTTGATAAAACTTGGAGTAACCATCACAGAAAGTATACATCTCATGACCACTTACCTTCTCAAGAATGAGGTCTTGAAAGGGAAGAGGATGGTGGTCCCTCTTGGTGGCTACATTGAGTTTCTTATAGTCAACGCAGACCCGCCACTTGTTGTTTTTCTTTGGGGTGACTACCACTGGTGAAACCCATTCAATATTGTGAACCAGAATAATAAACCCAACTTCTACAAGTTTCTGCAACTCTGAGCACAAAGCATCAGTCTGTAGGGGCCCTAATCTCCTATACTTTTGAGCCACAGGCTTCAGCTCTATCTTGTGCTCTGTGGTAGTCACATGGCAAAGGTGGCGGTAGCTAGTTGCGAAGAGGTCAAGGAAATCTTTGAACATTTCTAGAAACTCGTCTTTCTCACTTGGAGTGAGGTCTGGGGAAAGCATAGATTCAAGCTGTTGAGGACTAGCTGTTACCTTTTCTGCAGGTGGCAGGGTCGGAGACACCCCCATCATGTAAACTTCCTCCTCTGAGAACTCCTTCCCCCTATCTGATTCTTCCATTGATTCAGACACCGAGGACAAGAGAGTGCCATTGTCTTGCTCCTCTTCTTCTTTTGGTTCCGTGGCACATGGCTGCACTGGGATCTTCTCCTTAGAAGCACCAAAAGACATGTGTCTTGTCTTCCAATAGCTGATTGCATCACTCTTTCTCAACCATGGTCTCCCGAGTATGGCTGGGTAACTCCTACCTGTATCTTCAATGTCCACTACATAGAAATTGACAGTGGTGGTCAACCCATTAACAGTGATGGGCAAATCCTCAATGACTCCTAGGGTGGCGAGTCGTCAACCATCTGCTACCTTGATTCGAGTGGAGGAACACCTTGTACATTTCAAATTCAATTTCTTCATGATTCGGGGCACCATGATATTACATGCGACTACCCCATCGACACACACACTTTTGACATGGCAATTATCTATGATGACATCTACTGTATGTGGGCGTCGATCAATTTCTTCAGAGATAGAAGAGACCTCTCGTACCTTTCCCTTTTTCTTGCTCCTCCTTGTTGAGAGCCCTTACTGTAGCTCACGTCTCACCTTAGGGCTTAATGCTATTAGTTGAGGGAGCATGATGCTGAAAGACCGATGAGCAAGGTCTTGAACGACCGAATAGTCCTCTTGCCCCGAGCCGATGGGAAAATCCGAGGGCGACCACTTACTCCTGCGAGATCTTTTAGTCTTATATGTTGGTGGGTCTACCATCTCAGCATCTGAGGGCTCTTAGAAGGACACCTTCTTCCTAGGGCCACCCGATCCGTGGTTTAGAGAGGGATCTGAGGTGGTACGACTTCTTTTCCTGAGGTCAAGGATCTCTACATTAGAATCCTTAGAGCCTAATTCACTTAGAAGATTCACCCTTGGAATATTGGGACATTCCATGCGATAATGACCCTTCTGGTGGCACTCGTAGCACACAACATTGGCATGTTCTCTTGGAGGGCGATTGGATTGATTTCTGATGCCCACCATCTCAAGCCGAAGATCATTCAGGGCCTTGGCTAGGTCATTGACTCTGGGTTCTTTTGTAGGAGGGGCCTCTTTAGTTAGAGGGGCCGAGGGAGTAGAAAAGAGGGGGGCTCGTGGGCAAGGCTGGTGAAATCTTCAAGGCAGAGGTTGAGGATATACTCCTTATTGAGGGTAAGCATCTAAGGGAGGGCCATACATTTGAGGTGGAGGCAGTGGATACATCCCTGATGAGGGGTGGGGGTATGCCCCTGAGTTAGGCCCCCCAAGTTGTTGTTGCAAGAATTGAGGGGGTTGCGGATGGACAATCGTCTTCTTTGAAGCACGGTCAGACTGAACTTTATCAAACTTTTGAGCAATCTCATGTGCTAGCACCATAGTTTCTAGATTCTCCCATTTAAGCTTGAGGTGGAATCGCCACTTGCTCCTACTACAAGGTAGCCCAGCACATGCTGAGTCATTCCAACTCAAAATCCGGCATTGTCCTCCTGTGTGGCAATTAAATAGTCCAAGAGCACGACCGCTCGATCCACATATCGATGCGCCATCTCACCTTCTGACTGCTTCAAGTTTACCACCTATAGGTACACATTCTCAGGCTCCTCTTCTTTGCCAAAATACTCAATCATCGCTCCTGTCAACCTTGGCTAGCTTTGGCGAATGTCGTCGGCCTGCTTCTCATACCACACTTGAGCCAAACCCTCCAAAAATGTGGAAAGAACCAACAGCCATGTATCTTCAGTAAGAAAGTTGAGAGAAACAATAGCGCTTGAAGGCCACAAGATACTGATTTGGATTTTCTTTAACCTGTCCACAGAACATGGGAATGTCATCCATGCTTGGAAAATGGAAAAGAGAGAAACGAAATGAGGCTTATCTATGGGCAAACAATGGAAAGAGGTAGCTTGAACTGAAAATCAGGTGAAGATACATCCACAAAGCACACATAGGCTGGGTAGGGTGTGACTAGTGTATTGTGAAATACTACACAGGAAGAATCTTCAGCATAGAATAGCTCATAGACAATCTTAAAAGGATTAACCCTCATGATATCACATCCATCTTTATAAGTGAGGGTTAGAGACGCAGTGCTGCATGAGGTTGTTCATCAAGGCAAACAAGAATGCCATGACAAATGTCAACAGTTGGAGAGCTTGCACACCACCTTCAGCTCCTTCCAGTTCTTGTAATCACCATGCTATTTCTTCAAGGGGTGTGCCGTCTAGCATCCTTCTTTTGAGCAATGTCCTTGAGGACCTTTTTGATGATCTTTCGAAGTCGGTGGACTCATATCAAATATGCCCAACACTTAGTTTCATGATGACCACAACCTTTGCATTCCTTACAAATGATCACCCTCATTCATGGCTTGTGGCTTTGTTGGGGCGGTGCTTCCACTTGCTTCATGCATGATTGAAGTACAAGCTTCACGTGCTAAGAAATCAGCAACTAGATTTTGAGCTCGAGGGATATGCTAAATTTTTACCTCTTCAAATTGGTTGCAAAGTTCCAATACTTGTTGATGTCGTGGAACCAAGCCTTTGCTTCGCACCTTCCACCTTCCACTAAATTGTTCACACACTAGTTGAGAATCTCCTTGCACCTCAAGTTGCTTGATGTGATGTTCTTGTGACTTTTGTAGCCCAAAAATCAATGCCGAGTACTCAGCTTGGTTGCAAGTAGGTGCAGACTTGCTATAACAATACTCCTCACCACCCGGTGAAGTGAGCTTCACACCCACGCCAGCAGCCTTGGTCAAAGGTTTGTAAGCTCCATCAAATTGAAGGATCCAAGATGTCATCACACTAAGACTAAAATCCAGACATCCCAAGTTTCTCGGTAGTCCAAGATAGGTAGAAGGAGAGGGTGGGGAGAATTCAATAGTTGAACCAAACGTTCAGCACCAAATAAACTTGCAATCCTTTGTTGATAGTTTATCTTTAGACCAAAAAGAATTACAAAACTTGAAGCTCAAAATGAGGCATAAATGGTTGATTAGGTACAAAGGGATTTCTTGGTCGAAACATTACCATCTAGAAACCTTTGTAGCGAGATTGAGAATAAACCATTCAAGACGAGCTTATCCATAGGAATTAATAAGCAGATGTGCCAAATCTCCCCCCAAGCTTGGGGAGCATCCCACCCTTCAAAGAAGGACACCCTTTTAATTACCTCTAAAGCAGCAAGTAGCTCGATCACCGCACAATGAGTAGAATTGAAATCAAAGTCCTCCCAACGTATCACTAGTTCTTCACCTTGAATCATCCACGGTGTATCATCCCACCCATCATCTCCTTAAGCAATGCACTGTACAATCAGTTGTTGCAAATCGACATGAAGATCAAGAAAGAGATCTCGCCCATTGGTAGCCATAAGGCACGGAGGACCAGGCACCAAATCCTTAAACTCGTCGAGAAGTGACATAAATATCCACCCTCCTCATGTGGCGTGCATCCGTGAAGTGAACTTGAAAAAGTTCAAAATCTGTGATCTAGTAGGAGATATGAGTAGAGCACATGAAGTGAAGTACTTTTGCTTTTTACAACATGTGAAAACTCCCTACGGTTAGAGAGTTACAGTTCCCGAGATTTCAATATACAAGCAAAAATCATTACATTTTCATCACTTCTTATCTGCTAGCCCAATGATAAGTCTCCCTTTTGTGAAGGGGGAGGTCTTGGGTTCAAATCCCACTCTTTAATAAAAAGAGAGGAGAGGAGAGGATAAGGAGAAGAGAAAGAGAAAGTGAAGAAGAGAAGAGAGGGGGGGCACGGAATCTGTTACAGTTTTGCAAAACAAACTGTCCGCGACCAGAAGAAACAAGAGCCCATAAAATCATCGTGATCTGTCCGCAATGCATGCAGGTGTACACAGTAGACGTGCAATTCGCGCACATAGGAACTCAGAGGGAGCATGAATGTTACAGTTTTGCAGATGCGACCGGTGCGAGCAGAAGATTCGCCAGCCAGAATACATGTAGGAACCGCGAGCAGAAAGCAAGCAGACTGGAACTACAGAAGCAGGGAGGTTTTATAGCTGCAGAGATAAGGAAGGCATGCAGTTTGGAGGTGTAAAAGTAGAGAACTGTGCACAGAAGAGGCCATAGAGCTGCATCCAGTCATGGAGATTTCGATCCTAGCAGCCACACCATTTCTGTTACCTAGAAAAGAAATCAGGACAAGAGGCTAGACACTAAGCATGGTGACGCTCAAGGGCCATAGAGGAAAGGAGAACGTGAGGGTGAAACATTATCATGGGAGGGAAAAAGCGATTAGAAGGGGAGGGAATGGAGAGGGAGACTATGGCACAAGGGGAAAGGGAGAGGGGGAAGAGAAGCATGTACATGATGGGAGGAGGAATGTAAAGATGGAGACATCAAAGGAAGAGGGCCATGCTTTATTTGAAAGGAAGGGAAGGGGGAAATCAAAGTACTAGCTAGGTGGCTTTACAAGAATGAGCGTGTCACCTCAAGGAATAGCCCCCTCCTTTTATAGTCAAGAGAGGGGGTCTCTCCCAATAAACGCATCCTCCCACATGCATGGTGTGTGTGGAAGAGTCTCCCATGTGGGCTAGGTGGTTACACACTCTCAATTGTGTGTGATAACACTTGACCACATTTTTCCACATATATCAACTCCCATATCCCAAGTCTATGATACTCCCTTGGTCTCTTCCCAATTTTGTAATACATTCAAACATCTAGGAGGACAAGTGGAGGGTTGGCACAAGGAATCTTGCCACCTCATCCTACTTTCCCCATTATTTAACTTGCATTCGTGGACCTTCTATACCTCCCCCACATGGGCCTATCCTAAGGGAATAACCCAATATAATATCTATCTCCACCTATTTTATATTACTTCTCCCATGGACTTTGGGCCATATCTCACTAAATGCAGGCATGGGACCACCTAGGTGGAGGGGTGGCACATGGAGGAACCATGCCACCTTACATTTTATAATATTACTACCATGGATTATGTACATCACACCTTATGGGTCCTCTTACGTGGAAGGGTGGCACATGGTCATGCCCTGCCACCTCAACCCTGGGCCCTATGCACACCATATTTTATTATACTTTGCCACACATACAAGCACACAGTCATATTTATGCCTTTTTACTTTGGTCAAATTTATCCATAACATTACACAAAGAAAATTCTTTTTTGATTATTTTAGAATAACACATTTTAAGAATTTAATCCTTGATTAAATTTTGCAACATGATTAACAAATCAATATATTTTTTGGGAAACGTCACATGAAAATGATATTATCTACCTTCTTCATAATTCTCAATACTCTACATGTATATACATGCATTTTGTCCCATAATATTAAATAAACCTATAGAATAGGATTTACTAAGATAGTATTTGTCCAAGACTATATATGTTTAGATGAAGAACCATATATGTGACCAATTCCAGTACATCTTGAATTTTTATTAGTGTAAACTATGAGAGTAGCATAGCCAATATGGAGCTCTATAACTTTCCAGTGATTCTTGAGCACCATGATCATTTTTACAACACATTATAGGAAGTTTTTTCTTGATAATTTTCTTTCTTGTAGAGTAAGAGTGCATAGATCTAAGGTATGTACTATGATCATGAAAATGACCATCGGGCAAAACTAGCAGGATAGATTTAAGTGATAGCTTAATGTAATGGATTGGATCTAGCAATACACCAAGAGGTTCCTTTTGAATCTTTGGTTATTTAATGCAAAAGGCTCTATATTGGGAAATTTACGCATGGTATGTAAACATAAAAAATGGAAAAAACTCTACACATCTCAGTGAGGTTATCTATTTTGATTATTAGTGAGGCTATCTATTTTGATTATTGCTAAGGAATACCAAAAGTTTCAACTCAATTTTCCATCCATACATGAAAAGTGGCCCAAAATAATGTAGGTATATAATAGGGTCATTGTTTGCTTAGGTGTAGCCATTTTTAGTGAGGTTCAGGGACTTTTTCTTGTATGTGGGTATCTTGCATGACCCATAACTTATGCATTGCTCAATGGAATTCGGCAAACTTTGTCTTCAAGTTATAATACACATTCCAAACTTAAACATGAGAACAAAAAATTATGGAATAAGGATCTGGAACAAGTGCTATGTTGCATGTGAAATATGCATCCTGAAGACTATAGGATATAGCAATTTATTCAAAAACATTAAAATTTTATTCTATAGATACATGCAACCAAGTAATCATTCTAAAGTACACTACGTGAGCTTCTCCTCAACCAAAGGACACACCTAAATGAGATCATTATGCATGGGTTAATGGGCCTCTAATGTTGTGCTAAAGTGATGCATACCCATTTGAGGGCATGCTCCACAACTTTCTTTTGATTTGTTGAAAACAAAAAGAGATTGAAATTTTGGAATCCAAACTATTAGGACTAGTGCATGGTGGTCTTAAAACATTAATAGTTGTTGGTATTGGTATCTAGATTCACCCTAAAAATTCACCCTAAAATGGAAGAAGTTGAAAAAGTGCAATTTGTGCATGTGCAAAAATATTTTAATAAATCCAACACTATTTACAATTTTGAATTGTTTCTTTTTCCATGCACTTGCTTGCTATATGGCTCATAAGCATGCCAAAGGTCATTGCATTTAAATATACATAGCATCAAACCTGATAGCTTAACCTTTGGCATATTTGTGTTTTGAAGCATTTTAGGCCACTACTCCTGTGAATTTTGAATTTTCACACCTCCCGTCCATTAAATCTTGGAGGATTAAGTACCTGCAACTTGCCCTCACCCTGCAAACACCCTATAACCCGAACGCACCTCGACGTGACCTTGCGTAGACTTTGGTTTGCCATTGTCTTCTTTCGGGTAAGTTGTCTTCTATTCTTTGCTTGCCTCACCAGCTAGCTTCTCTGGGTCTATTTTGACTGATCATGGACGTATATCCACTTGTAGGTTGTCTATCAGAAATACTACCAGCCCAATCAGCATCAGTGTATCCATGCAACTTCACATACCTCAGTATGCATCTAGCCGCATCCAAATGCAGTTTCCTTGGAGCCTACATAAACTAACTTACCAAACAATAGCATAGCTCAAACTTGGCCTGGTAATAGTCATATAAATCAAACTTCCTACTATGCGTCTGTACATAGTAGGGTCTTAATGCAAACAACAATGTTGAATGCTACTACTATGGTAAAATGGGTCATATGGTTAAAGACTATTATAAAAAGCAGAATGACATTATGACTGGAAAATTGCAGCAAGGCAATTATGCATCCTCTAGTAGATAGGGTGATGACAAAAATGAGCATCTGTTTATGGTGCAGCACATGCATAGCACAAGACCAATTCTGTGACAATTCTATGACCCAACAGCATAGCTCAAATCTAGCCTGGTAATAGTCATATAAATCAAACTTCCTACTATGCGTCTGTACATAGTAGGGTCTTCCTGAAGCTCACCTGCATTTGTGCTTAGCTTCACATTCTACTCCAAAGGAACTGAAATAGGCTTATAGCCTGTCGTGCCATATTTAGACAACATGTCCAATCCATACTGCCTCTGCAAGAGCCATATTCCACTTGTGGATCTAATCACCTCAATGCCCAAGAAGTAATGCAGCTCTCCCAAATCCTTCATCTCAAACTTCTGCTTCAATAGCATTTTCACATGAAGGATATCTTCATCACTATCACCTGTGATGATCAAATCATCAACATAAATGACAAGCAGCATAATACCTTTCTCTGTTTTTCTCACATAAAGTGAGAAATTTGCTGTGGAAATCTAAAAGCCAATAGTGATAATATAGTATCCTATCTTGTTAGACCATGCTCTAGGTGCTTGCTTCAAGCCATACAAGACTTTCTTCAACCTACAAACAAACTCAGGATGAACAGCATGAACATAACCTGGTGGCTGCTCCATATAGACCTCTTCTTGCAAATCACCATGCAAGAAGGAATTCTTTACATCCATTTGATGTAAAGACCATCCCTTTGATGCAGCCATAGCAATGAATGCTCTTACAGTTGCCATCCTTGCAACCGGACTGAATGTTTCTTCATAATCAATGCCATATGTCCGTGCATACCCCTTGACAACTAATCTTGCCTTGTATCTACTCACAGAACCATCTCCATTGTGCTTCACCTTATCAACTGCTTCAGCCAAATAATAATCTGGCAGGTCTTTTTCATTGAGCATGGCACGAGATACCTCTCCAATATGCCTGTTTTTTCTTTCTACAAGTCCATTTTGTTGTGGAGTATGACTGCATGAATATTGCTGCTTTATGCCATGCTCTTGCAAGAACCTTGCAAACTCAATTGAGAGGTACTCTCCCCCTCCATCTTACCTTAGGCATTTTATTTGCAAGCCTGTTTCTTTCTCAACCATAGCTTTAAAAGCTTTGAAATGCCCAAACACTTTACTTTTCTTTTTCATAAAATACACCCAAACTTTTCTATTGTAGTCATTAATAAAAGTGACAAAATAATGACAGCCTCCAATAGATGCAGCTTTAGTAGTCCACACATCAGAGTGGATTAATTCCAATGGCCTCTTACTCTCTTGAACATGTCTAGAAAATGGTTTCCTTGCCTGTTTTCCAAATTGACAGGCTTCACATACCTTATGCATTTCTGCAACCTTGAACTTAGGCAATCCTGCAACAATATTTTGGGCCTGCATTAATTTAAGTCATTGTACATTAACATGACCAATGCGTGTATGCCAGATATCAATATCTGCAACTACACCGGTCCCATGTGCAAACATTGCTACACTCAATTTAGGCATGTACGCATCCAACGTAAACATCCTACCCTTCTTCTTCCCTTTTGCTATCAAGCGACCTTTATTTTTTATATCCTCAATAAAGCATCCATGAGGATTAAATCTGACTTGCAAGCCCTACTCAACCATTTAACCAACAGAAACTAGGTTCTTGGTGATATTCAGGACGTGAAATACATCAAATAGGTATTTCTTTTTCCCCATCCTACATAGACAAAGGAATTTTACCAATCTGCACAATAGGATGTGCAATATCATCACCAATCTCCACATATCCTGGTCTTAGTTACCACATCCTCCTCCATAGGACTACTTTTCTTAAATTTGCTGCATATTTTGATTTCTGCCATGACCTTCAGATCGGCCTGCTCTACCTCTACCTCTACCTCTTCCAGCATTTGAGTAGAAGAAAGTTCCTCTTGAAGAAGATGCACCACCATTTCTCTGCTCTTCAGAAATTAGAAGAGCAATCAACTCCCCAAAATCAGGAAAATTCTTGCGGATGGCAATGGATGTCCGAAACTGTGCATAATTCTTTCCTAGACCATTCAAGGTCACTAAGACTAAATCATCATCTTCCACTGGCGACCCAATGGAAGCAAGTGCATCTGCAATCTTCTTCACCTTCATGTGATAGTCATTGATGCTCATATTTTCTCTCTGCACATTATGCAACTCGTGCTTGAGCTGCATTTTCCTAGCTTGTGTATTTGTGCTGTACATTTTTGTCAAAGTATCCCACGCCTCCTTCGGTGTGCTTGCATCCTGAATATGCAAAATTGATCATAGAATTTGAAATATTGATAGACAGCCAGTACATAACTTTTCTGGCTCTCTCATGCCATCCTTTAAATGCTTGTAACTCCTATTGATTGGGAACATTAGCAATAACTGGTTCTTGTTCAACTCCAGTAATGAACTCCCAATAGCTCTTTCCCTTAAGGAAAATCGTCATTCTAAACTTCCATGCTTGGAAGTTGTTCTTGTCAAGCTTTTCAATGACTATCTGTGAAAGGGCATCAGACGCCATTACAAAAAAACACAACTTTTGCCTCACAAGGGCAAATCTGCAAAATTTATGAAGGTGGTATTTGACCACACAGTCACTTCCTGGTGATGATTTTGCATCAACAGGCAATAAGAATGATTCTATCACTCCCATTATCTCTGCGCACAGGCATACGATGCAATTTCTGTGTTAACTTTTCACCGACCTACAAAACAGTGGTCGCTCAGCAAAACAGGGCACTTTTGTGAGTGCCTGCAGAAAACTTCCACCACCAAAACGGGCCCCGAAATGGCCTCGAATCAAAAAAATAATGTCACTGAGGAAATATGTGGGTCTCAAACCAAACTCAGCTCACCTAGGTGGCATACTAACTGAGCCACTAACTAGAGTACATAAGGATAGCTGTCATCCACCTATTATTCATGGGTGGTGTATCAACTGCATCTGTAACTAACAAGTCGGTGACATAAATGCACAACGGTCACCCTGGCATATCACGCGTGGAGCTCGATATCTCAACATCCTCTTCATCCTGGTCTTTATGGTCTATACATCTTCGTGCCTCTGTCATGTCTTGCCAAAAGAAACCTACATCATGAGCTTGACAAGTACCTTAAAGGGGTAGGAAAAACAATAGCCATGGAAATTAATATTCACCGTATGTGCCGATTCCAAGTAATACACCCACCATCGAAGCATGTCCTCCTTGCAACTATTTTCCTCCTTCTCTAGGTCTGTTTTTGCAAGGATTTCATCCAACATCGTTTTCAAATAGAACAACAGCATTCCAAAGTCTTTCGGGTATGCCATAGGTTTGTAGTAGGTGGATCGGTGTACAGAGTTTGGATCGGTGTATAGAGTTTTGAGGCTAGATTTCGTAATGGGCTCTTAGTTGTGTCTACATTGCACTTAAATAGGGAGAGAGTTCATTGAGCCTGACGTTCTTATTCTTCAGTCTCATGTTAGTTGTCTAATCTAAATCTTTCATCTCACATTAGTTGTCTAATCGAAATCTTTCATCCCACATTAGTTCACTAATCAAAATCTTTCAGTCTCACATTAGTTATCTAATTGAAATCTTTCATCTCACATTACTTGTTAGATTGAAATCTTTCGTCTCATTATTAACATCGTGCTCGCATGGATCAAAAGGACACTATCTAGTCACATAACTGAGAAAACATTGCCTAAGTAAACTCTGGAGAAGATTAACAATTCAATAGATTACACACAGATTACATAGATTACAATCTCAAAGACTCCTTTACTTCATATTACATCTCAAGGACTCCTTGTTGAGCTACCTGATTGTAGGCTCGGCCCTCCTTGCTCCTTTCTAGAATGGGGTTGGTTCCTTCCTGTATGGGCCCGGTCCTTCCCTTCATGCCACTTCCTCTTTCCTTGATTTGAGCTTCCTGGTTGCAGGCTCGGCCCTTCTTGCTCATTTCTTGAAGGGGGTTGGTTCCCCCTTAAGGCTCCTTTTCCTGGTAGTCAGGTTCAGTCTTGGCCTTCTTCAATTTGAGCTCCTTGTCTTTAAGATCTTTTGCCCAAATGGCAAATTGAGCTGCAGCATCTACTTTCTCATCGTAGATAGCTGTAGCAGGCAAGCACATTTGATCTGTCCATGACCTCCGGGCAATGGCAAATGGCATTCTCTCCAGCTAGATTTTGTATGCACAAACATTCCAAAGCAAAAAAATGTACACAGGGTGGTAGCATGCAGGCCATTGAATAGAGCAGTCATCTATGATGGGGGTATGGTAGACCATGCATTTCGGACCCTACTGCATAGCAAGATAGGCATCCGATTTAACTATTGCGGTCGTCAATACCACAGTCTTGCTCTATACATGGCAAAGTTGCTTCTTGATTCCTTCCTCCCTCATCCTCAGGCTGCGGATGTTCTCCTTCATCTCCTCCACATTTTGCTCACTCTGTGCAACAGTTTCATCTGAATCCCTTAGCATCTACTGAAGCTACATAAATTGCTGAAAAACATCTTCATGGATGGTTTCCAAGATTTCCACTCTAGTTTGGAAATCTCGCAGGATGACGGACTTTTTTTTATAACTATCAAAAGCCGCAGCAAGCTCATGCAAACATGTATCTTGATCTTCTTGTAGGGTCTTGTAGCTTGCTCTTTGGACTTCCTATAGTGTTTTGAAAAAACAACCCTCACTGTGGCTACTACAAAGTGCTCCACTGTGGTAGTTGGAACTTGCTCCACCATGGTGGCTAGAGCTTGCTCCACCATGGCTACTCTTTGCATCCTTCCTAGCCTGAGAGCTACCTCGTTGTCTTCTCCACCCCGGCTGCTCTCTGCCCCATCCTTCTTGGCCTTGAAGCTCTCTCACAGTTCCTACATCACCTTTTTGGTTTCTGCATTCTCCCTTTTTAGCTCCCCCATCATTTGGTCTTTTTCAATGCTCAATGCATTCTACATGTTGCAAAGCCCTTTGTAAAAACTTTCCTTTTTAGCTCTCTATACTTCAAGGTCCTTTCACATCTTTTCCAGCTCCTTATCTGCCATGTCCCCATCATTTCTCACTTCTTTGAGCCTATCTCGGAGCTCCTTCATGTGCTTCTCTGCTTCTTCTCCTCTATGCCTTTCCATGTCGACCAATATTGTAGCGGCCTCAACTTGCTCTTTGCTTGCAAGGCCCTTGCTTTTGCCTCTTCTACCTTGGCATCTGCACCTTCCCTGAGACTTTACTCAAGTTGCACTGCTTTTGCTGCATCGGTGGCTTTCTCTTGTAGAAAAGTCACCTTCTAAGACATCTGCTTCTCGTATTGTTCAAAAATCCCTTTGAGAGTAGATGCCATCAGGTGCATTGCAACTCTAGTGGACTGAGATGACAATTGGGATTTGCCATCCACACAATTCTTTAGGTTGGTTACATGCTCTTGGAGATTTCCCTTGAGAAAGATACATCATGTCCTTTCAGTTGCTCTACTACAGCTTGAACCTGCCAAAACTTATAGGTTCCTCTTGTATCAGGAAATAAGTGAATGGCCTTCTTCAGCACATCTTGGAGGTCTGTTGGCAAGCTCAAAATCCTTACTCCACCATATTTACTAATCGGAGAGTTGGGGTATACATCTAGAATATCCTGTCCCTTCCAGTGCTTCTCGAAAAAGTGTGCTTGCAAACTGCCTCCAGAAATTCCTAAAGCATTTTCAATCACGCTTTCATTTATGGTAATCTTCTGACCTTGATAGACTAGTTGCCCCTCCTTCATGTTCACCTCCTGAAGTTTTGGAGAGCATCCAAATTGGGCTTTTGAAGAGCGAGAGAGGAGCTCCCATATGTCATGATTTCAAGATCAGGGAAGAAGGGGCTCTCGCACTATGTTGTAGAGGGGGAGGAAAGATTGTGTGAGGAGCTCCGAGGCAGGGTCCATTATGAGAGGGGATGGAAGTTGCAAGAAGAGTAAAAGGGAGATAGAAATGGTCGAGAGGGATAGAAGATGAAACAATGAAGGAAATGGAATAGTCGGGGCTTGAGTTTGCAATCCGATTACAAGGGAGAATGGTCGAGAGGCATAGAAGATGAAGCAGTGAAGGAAATGGAATAGTGGAGGCTTGAGATTTCAAGCGAGAAAGAAATGTTCAAGAGGGATAGAAGAGGAAACAGTTAAGGGAATGGAATAGCGGTTCCGACTACACTGTCAAGGTGAGAGCCACCGTGGTGGTTGTATCTTGACTATTGTCAAGGTGAGACCACGGTGGTTGGCCCAAATTTTGAATAATTCAAGGCAATAGTACTGACTTGCATGGTAATGAATGATTAGAGGTGGTGGCATCTAAGATTCCCAGCCATGTCTGTGGTGGTAGCTAAGACGGCTGGTAGTTAATTACCAGCCACCGAAGTGGTCCACAATCACTCAGCTTCCAGTTACCACCACCGAGCTTGCATGCATGATTACTACGAGTGCAGTAAATTATTGTAATGAGGGATTACAGGTGATTAGGGTTCATGATTTACTTTTTTGGGAATTATTGCCTGATTGTGGTGGCTGTCATCAGGGACATCTATAGTGGCTATGATGCCACTACTCACCCACCGCCACACTTTAGCATGCATGATCACTACACGTGCAGTAAAAATTACCAGTCACCAGGCTCACATGCTCAGTAGAAAACTAGAGTTCATGGTAATGAGTGATTAGACATGGTAATGAGAATTACTACCCAGTGGTGGTGGCTCTCATCAGCCACATTTATCATGGCTAAGATTCCACCAGGCAGTTAATTACCAGCCACCGAAGTGGCGCCACATGGCATCTTCTTCATGATTACCAGCCCATCCGGGGGATTCCACCGTGGTGACCTGTAATTAATATGGATGGAGCCTCAGGATCCAGCCACCGCGGTGGCTCAAACTTTATAATATATATAAGATCCGTGGCATTTGGCATTTTAGTACGTTGCTCTGATCCACCCATGCTCTGCTACTTTGCTCCACACCCCTCCTCTAGCTCTTTTCTGTCCCTCCTCTACTTTGCTCCATGCTCCCTCCTCCGACTCTTGTCACTGCATCTACTCCCCTGCTCATCTGCTGCTCACCCACTCATCTTCTAGTACTACCCCCCCTCGATGCTCTGTGATCCCAATAATATCTGCCTTCTCATATAAGGTGATTGCATTGCACTCACCTGGAGTAGAAATGCTAGCACTAGTGGAGATCATTCCCACAGGCGATTCCCCACACATCTAAATGTCATCACCTTAGATAACATGCTCACAGAGGGCCTCTTTATGGCTGTGTTGTATGGGTTCTCCCTAGATGTCGATGAAGGCCTCAATATTTTTAGAGCAAAGTACTCTCGACTTGCTGGGGGGACCGTAATCTAAGTCCTGGCAATGTGCATAGTCTTTTGCCTCTCCATCGTATCCTCCTTTGGCTCCCTAAAAAATTTTTATGCAACAAGCTAGACTAGTAGAAAATTGAGTTGTAAAAATTCCCTCTTGCTCAAATGAGGCTCTCAGCAATGGCTGGATGTAATCTTTTGGTCTCAATGATCTTTTGGCTCACTGGATGTAATGTTTTGGTCTCTAAGTCATTTACGTAATCTCTTTTTGTTCAATTTGAGGCCCTCAATATGCATTGTTGTTAACTTTTATATTTGTATTTGAATGGTTATGGTTGCTACATGTAATCTTTTGGCTGTTAAGGCTCTTATCAATTGCCGAGTTTTTATAAATGTAAGATCCTCTATTCAATTTTTGCTCGGTATAAGTTGATAACTTTTATATAACCTGTTATTGGACGTAGATGTACATTGTAATCTTTTTTTCTCAATTTTTACTCGATAAATTATACTTTTTCCCTCCTTTATATTTACTACAACAAGGACTAAAATACTACGAAAGAAGGACTACAATTTTGTTAGTTTATGACCAAAATAGTGCTAAAATAGCTCCAATGACCCCACCATTGTGGTTGCATGGAGATACATCTAGAAAAATACAATTAAACTTTCAAAAAATGCAATCGACGATATGGCCCTTGAGGGGTCCCCTCTAGGGGCAAGGGCCATATCCACGTGCATTATACAATATCCAAAATGCCATTGGACAGAAATGGCATGTTGATATGGCCCTTGCCCCTAGAGGGGACCCCTCAAGGGCCATATTGTCAATTGCATTTTGCTTGGTTGCACAATGGAATACATTTTCCTTGGTACACAAATATATAACTCCAAGAGCCAGTGTGGTGGCTTTCATAGATCTCCTTCTGTTTGCCAGTGCGCAGGTCATCATAGACCTCCTCCTGTAATACGTAAAAGTAGGTAATAGAGTTATAACTCCAAGAACCAATGTAGTGGTCTCTCCAAGACAACCTTGAATTCTGGCTGATGACAAGTGGTCGAACCCCCTTTAATTTTTTCTCTTTTTTATCAACCAATTCCCCTCATTTTATTTTTAATGTTTATTGACTTTTAACTAAAAAAATTTTCCCACTCCCTTTTTTTTTTTAAATTTTAGTCCCTCCCCTCTTACTGTATTTTTATACTATAAATTAGTACTAAATTTATTGTTAAACTTGGTTATTTTTGTGTATATGAATCGTTCTTAATGACTTAGGGCCTATTCCCACTAGCAATTAGGTTATATTAGTGAGCTTAACATAACCAATTCAGTTAAGTTAAAGTTAACCTTTAAAAGGGAATTGCATTCCCATTGGTAACCCATTATGTTATGAACTATGTGGTCTTAACTAAAAATTTCAGGGTATTTTTCCTACAAAATGGTTTATCTCATCAATCCAAAGTCTGTTTTTTAAAGTTAAGGTCAGAATGGATTCTTCTTTTTGAGACCTTTCAAACGAGTATCCATCTTGTATAGTTCTGAGTTGATCTTCACTTATGAAAATTTCTTAACAAGAATCTTGGTTAAATAGCATTCCCATTGCTCACCTTTAACTTAAACATAAAGTCCTTAAAGTACCTATTTTGAAGGGGTTAAATTTACAAGAATTTTTAACAAGCCGTTAGGAGATTTAACTTAACTAGACTCTCTAAATACCAATGGGAATGCACACTTAAGAGAACACTCCATTAAGAGCCTTAACTAGTGCTCCCTAACTAGTAGTGGGAATAGCCCCTTACTTTAATAGGATCTTTAATTTTTGAAGTCCCTCTCTTTATAGTCTTTATAACAATTTTTAACAATTTGGTTTAATGGTAATTAATGTGTTTTAATGTATGAGTTTACTTAAAACTATCTCCCCTTATACACTTTAATTAATCAAGGGAAATTTTTCTAATTTTTAATGATAATTGTATTCTAGTTATTATATAACCCCCTAAGCCCTAGGGGCACATTCACACCTACCTAATGGTCTTGTTTTCTTTAGGTTTTTCCTTCTTTTTTTCTTTAAGTACTTCCCCCTTTCTTTTCCCCTAATTTTTTCTAGCATATTTATTCTCATATACCTCCTTACGTTATTTTAGCCCCCCCATTTTTATTTAATCACTAGATCAAATGTGTTTTTTTATTTTTACCACTGTATATTTGTCTCTCACCTAGCCCCCTTTTCCCCTCTTTAAAAAAAAAAACCCTTATACTTTACTCTTACTATACCTACCCCTACCACAATCCTTCCTAACCCTCACTGGTACAAACTCAACCACACCTTTTCCTATCATAACCCCACTTCCCCCAACGGATGACCTTGCCATTTCTACTCCGCCCACCACATGCTATCAACCCCTACTAGTACTTGCTAAAGCTAACGGAAAAACACCACCCATGCACTTTCGTCCTTGCATGTTATGGGTCTTGTTGCACGTTACAAATCTAGCCAATCAATAACTTTGATTCATCTCTTATAAACAATCTATTTTGACTTCACCTCCCACAAGCTCCTTCTCCTTTTGCCTTGCCCTTCCTAGTTGCCAGGGATGATCCTCTTATTGTTTTGCAGCTATGCCTCTGTGATGTGCTCGTGCCTGAAGCACTATGGACTTTTGTGCCTCCTTTGGTTTCAATATCGTGATCCCTTGGTTCTCTTTTTGTCATGGCTTTTGCTCTAGATGTAGGTGACACTTCCCTCTCTTTTGCCAACCATATTTTCTCATTTTTGCAAAGGATCTTCCCTCAAGGGGATCAACGAAAGGTTATTTTTAATTCCTGAAATTTTACAAAAATTAATTTACATAAGGGAATATTTTGTAATGATAAGGGATGTTACAAATAGGCCTTGAACCCACATGATAGAGAGGGTTTATACATAGTGAACCCCTTGAGCCTTTTCCTCCCCTTTCATTCTCTCATTGCTCCTGGGCAACTCTATAGGAGGGAGGTAGGGGCTCAACTTCATTAGGCAGACCTTTAAAGTTATTCTCTACATGGCTCTTAGTCATTCACCTCTTTACCTTGCCTCTCGAGCCCCTCTTGAGCCACAGCCTCCTTGCTAGCCCTCTTATTGTTTCACCTCTACATATCAGCCACTCGAGTTGAGCTTCGACTATGCGACTGTTTGCATGGCACCACCTTCCTATGCTTTACTTTCATACTTTACAAACACAAATACCGCAAGGTGTGGTTTTTCTACATTCTCACCAATGGATGCACAAGAAATAAAGCCCAGTTTCATTTTCCCCCTTGATTGTAGCCTCTTATTCTTCACTAGAAACTCTCATCTTGACTTGGTATAACTATGGTGGCAAGCAACATATTCTTGCTTCTTCCCCTTCTCCGACTGCCGGATGGTTGTGTGAGCAGACCGCAACTCCATCATCTACGGATCCATAAAATTCACTTGGAAGAAACTTTTCAAAGATGGAGATGCCTAGCCTCTACTCACAAACTAGGACTTCTTAGTTCTCTCTCGAGTCAAGTTTTGCAACGAATGCTTTATTTACACTTGCTCTCTTTAATGTGTCTCCTTGATGTTTCGTTTGAACTAATTAGCCCATCATGGCCACTTTTTGTCTCTTTTTTTTACTTTTAAGAGCACTTGGTGGCATGGATCAGTTTCCTTCTCTTTGCCATTTTTTCTTTGGTTCGTACCCTTACATGCTTGAATTTATGCTGGGCTCTGTGGACCTCATTCTTTCTACTTCACATTTCCACACTTTCTCTCTGCTTACATCTAAAACCTTCATTTGCTTTGTTTATTGCTTTGCTTTGCAACTACTCACTTCCACTCACTACATGTCAACCATTGAGTAGCAGTTTATGTAGCCACCTCTTTCTTCAAAGGCGTGCCTTTGCTCACCTACCTTTTTGGTGCTTTGTCTTCTTACGGGCACCTTCCTTAAAGTTGTGTCACACTACAAATTTGGTCATGGTGTTCCATTGCCTCAATCCATTGAATGGTCAAGTCTCTTCATGGCTCCTCCTTTTGGCCCTTTTTGGAGCTACACCCCCCTTAGGTTTACAAGCCTTCCAAGCCATCACTTTTAGCTGGGGCTTTTTAATTGTAGACTGGCCTTCATGTTATTGCTACCACTTTTATATATTCTTTAAATGTTTAATCTTGCTAGTTATTTAATTCTTTTAATAATTATTATCCTCTTTTTTAATTTTTCATTATTTAAAGATAATTATGTAAGTTCTTCCTTATTTTTCTTTTTCAATTGTCTTTGATTTCCTTTCTTTATATATTTTCTCACTATTCTCTTTTATTTTCTCAAGTTTGTATCCTTCTTGATTTTTAAGTTTTAATATATATATATATTATTATTTATTTATTTATTTATATTATATATATATAGTTATATAGTTATAATTGTGTATATATTTAATTCCTAATGTTCAAGTTCTCTACTTCTTTTTATTTTTTCTTTAAGCTAGTTATATATTCTTTAAGCTAACTCCTTAATCTCTTTAATGTTTAATGTTGTCCTCTATTTTAAATTCTTTAATGTCAAATCTAGTTAATTGTGTCTTTATTTTCTTCTTCAAATTATTTAATTTCCTTTTTGTACTTATTTTTCTCACTGTTATATTTATTTTTCTTAAATATTTCCTTGACTTTTTAGCTATTACATCTGTAATTGTGTATGTAATTAATCCCTAACATTTGAGCTCTTTACATTGTCACTTTCCTTCTAGTTGATTGTGTCTTTATTTTCTTCTTCAAATTATTTAATTTCCTTTTTGTACTTATTTTTTTCACTGTTATATTTATTTTTCTTAAAGATTTCCTTGACTTCTTAGCTATTACATCTGTAATTGTGTATGTAATTAATCCCTAACATTTGAGCTCTCTACATTTTCACTTTCCTTGTAATGGTTTCCTTCTACTTGATTTTTGCCTACTTTATTTTTCTCTCTCTCAAATTGCCTTAACACATTTTTTTGCTAATGTTCCTGTAAATTGCATTTCTTAAGCTTTAACTCTCTTAATTTTTTCTTTAAGTTTTTTTCCATTAATTTTTAAATTCTATTTTGATTTTTTAAACCTTTCATTCAAGGAAGTGGATTATCCCCCTTCAAAGATTTTTTCAAAAAATTGATGGGTGTCAGTTATCCTCCAAATTTAAATAAATTATACATGTACAATAAAATAATGTAATCAAGTTTGACTAATTTCTCAAATGTACATACTCTTGTATGAATGTCTTACATCTTTATAATTCTCATATATTTTTATACTCTAGAATCTAGAAGGTTGTGCTCCATTCCTAGGTAAAGCAATAATAAGCCATGGAACACAGGCATTACCTGTCTTCCCAAATCAAGCTATAATGTTCTAATGTATGGCTTATTTGGATGGTGGCAGGTAAGTGGACCCTGACCTTGGAGCTTGGACTTCCTGACAAATTCAACACTTTTGTACTAATTCTTTGCTTAAGTTTGCAAACTCAATATAAAGAAAAATTCTATTGCCAATCCTCTTGCTTTCCTTGCCAAATTTTTGGATTGCAATATTGTCGAAATTTACTTCAATCTAGTTTTCTTTTTTTTTTAAATCAATCCATTGCTTTTTATAAATATCCAAATGATTGAACTAATTATATGGTTCATTTATTGATGGGATTATTAAATCTATACACACACACACACACACACTCACACACACACACACACACACATATTTATATGTATATACATGTAGTATATGGATATGTACATGTACATGTATGTACATACATATGTACACTCACATACATACATACATAATTTTATTCTGCATAAAGCGAGTAACATTGTGCACAAATGAGAACTAAATGGAATATTCTTTTTAGAAGGAAATTTTTGAGAACCGTTTTTGGAATTCTTCAAGCACTTTCTTCTATTCTTTGCCTACTTGGAGCATTCTTGATTTTAGCTCTCTCTATGGTGCTTAAGAGCACTATTGATTTTAGTTGCATGTTTAAAAAAATAGAAATTACCAAACATGCTCAAAATGTCCTAGAGACTCAATCTATACAAGTGAAGAGATTGATAACTCATTTTCTTATGTTGATGCACTTTGACTCTTGGGGTTTTTTTGCACATATGCTGCATACTCCCATTCTCACTTTTTTAGATATCCACACACTATTAAAGAATTCTCTCATAATCTATGAATTTGATGATTATGGCTAGCAAAAATCTCATCACCTTGAAACTTCTCATCCCTAATCTCGAATCTTGTGTAACTATCTACAAACTATGGTTCTCCTATCACGGATATTAATTTTGCATTCATAGTAGCAAAGTAGCTTTCCATCCATGAGATGGCTATATGTCTAATAGGCCCAATAAGATGTGGATTTCCTAGAAATATTTTCCTCTTTCACAAACACTAATGAAAGCCTTGCATACCCCAAGATATGAATGTTTTTTAAAGACATGAGCTACAAATTTTCATACCCCCAAATGATACTCTATAAGATAACTCTTTAGAGAGGTGATTGCTACATCACGTAAGAGTCATATTCCTCATGATTCAAACCAAGGTATTGTGACCTTATAGCTCTCAACTTTCTCACACCTACTCATCTTAAACACTTTCTAAACATAACCCATGGAAATGCATGTTTTTCTCAGTTGAGTCTCAAATATCAAGAATTGCATCCTCCTCCTCTGATAACTTGTGCATCTTCTATCAATTTGCAACATTTTTTTTCTTCAGTTCCTAGGTAGGTTACATGCAATATGTTCAACTCTTGGTGATGAAGGCACATCTATGATTGAAACAATTATAGGTGAAAAAGGTACATTTATAGCCTAAGAGAAGTAGCATGAACATTAGACTTGTCCCACTAGCTTTGGAACTCATGCACTACTTTGGGATCAGCCCTCTAATTCATATGAGGACATTGAAACATCCATTGGCTTACTACTAATAGGTTCAAATGAAGAGACAAACACATCCCCCAAAATAATTTCTAGGTGGCAGAAGGAGACTAAAGTCTCTTTGGGGAAGATGAAGCCTACAATTTGAGATGACATTGAGGAACATGTACTTGTAGGATCATAAGTTGAAAGATAATATATCACCAATAAAGATGCATTTACCATCGATAGCACATAGTATTATCATAGACAAAGGTGATATTATCATCAATAAATTCAATGGTAAATAAAACCAAAGTTCCTAATGGTATTACTTGTAGTACAAGGGGTAGGACCATTAGTAACGGTCCTACTACTATCGATATGGCTCTTTTACTAATGATAATGAGACTATTATTGATGGTGATTTTACCATGTCCCACCTAAATAAGAGACAGTTGGTCCATTATAGTTGCTTTTAATTCTAGAGGTTACTTCTCTCTAATATTCAGCCCCACCCAAGGCTCTAACCTGTGGAGCAGTCCTTGGTGCATATGCTCATGAAATAGTGAGCTAGATTAGTGTGGGGGTTAAAGGTCACTGTGCCTTTACCCCGGTTATGTACAATACTCAAACACATATATAAATGAATGAAAAAGAAGATAAGGGTGGTTCTGCACCCACCAAAACTTGTGTGGTTCTCTATTTCTCTCTCTCCCTCTTCTGTTCTTGCTTTCGTTGAGAGCACTCTCAACTGGTATCAGAGCCCGGGTGATCTAGCTGAGCGTGCGTGAATACCTGAAAGCTCAACAGCTCTGTGGGAGGAAGGAGAAGCTCTATGGGAAGCTTTGTGGGGACTTTACTTGCATTCGATTGTGCAGAGACCTTGGAGGAACCTTTGGAAAAGTCACTTTGGCTTTACGAAGTGGTTTTGAGAGCCTATTAAGTGGTTTCAAAGAAAAGTCATTTTTTGAGCTTTTCCCTATTCCGTTCAATGACAGAGACTCCGTATTGACTTGTAGAGGCAACTATTGCTTGCTTTTGGTGTCCACTTTACTTCAGGAGCTTGGAAATACCTTCATTCTTGAATCTGGGATCATTTCATTGGATTTTTGACTCACTGTGTCAGTTTCTGTGTTTTTCTGCCCGGGTGTTGGAACTCAAGTTTGGAGCAACCATTTACAGATCTGTCAGTTTTGCTGGACTCAGGAGGTCCTAAAACTTCTATATTGCTCATCAACCACACTCCGGTGGAGTTTACAAATAGCTCTATTTTCAAAAACGTTTTTCAGTCCGTGTGTCAGACCTAGTGATTAAGACCACGGTTTCCAAAACCGTCTATCCCATTGCATTCCGGATGCCAAAAACCCCTACCTGTCAGTTCTTACGCGATTCGGTGGAGGATTTTCAGAGTTATAGACCTCTGTGTATTCGATTTTGTCTCTCTATTATGCATTTTTCATTCTAAGGTTTTGAAACCTTAGATTTATACCACATGGTAGTGGATAAGTGTTGACTCCCATTTCTCACTCATCGGTTGGGATTTTGGAGTTCCGGCAGAAGAGAGATATTTGCAGATTTTCTTGTTGAGTCCAATTATGCAATGGCACCCATGTTTTAAGGAATCTCAGGTTCTATTTTCAGTAGCGGTCTTTTCCATAGGACCATGATTTCTTGAGCATACCTTATGCAGATCACACTAGTTGCAGTTTGAGCCATGTGCGCTCATTCGTGGTGTGCATTGGGTTGTAGTGGATGATTTATAGGCCATTTAGATGCATTGCGATCCTTATTGGATGCGCTGATAGGCCTAGATTGCCTTGTGGGATACTATTTTTTATGGACGCTTTGCACATGGATGCTATATTATGCTGAGGGACAGCTTTGACACATTGCAGGTGATGCACTGATAGTGTTATGCTCTCTTGGATGAGATATTATTGATGCTTATGCCCATGGACGGTATTTATGCTTGAGGCATTTGGCACTTATTGGCATTTTGGATTGCCATTGCAGTTGGCATTTTCTTTTGCACTAGATTTGCTCATATGGATGCATAGTACATGCACATGAGTCAGCTGTATCTTTTGATGCTTTGAGCTTTGAGTTTTGGTGATATTTCACTTTATTGTGGCATACACATTTGGGTGCACCTAGTATTTGGTGTGATTCTCTCTTGCAGGTACTAGCATTTGGGATTTTGTTTCATTTGCATCATGGCATCCTCTTCCATGTCTAAAAAGGAGTTTTTCAGCATTAAAAAGTTTGATGGGACAAACTTTTCTTTGTGGAAAGAACAGATAAGGAATGTGCTTATTCAAAAGAAGCAGATTAAACCCTTGGTAGGGATTGAAGCTAGGCCTGCAAATATGTCTGAGCATGATTGAAATGAGTTGGATGCATTAGCAAAGTCTACTATTAGACTTCATCTTGTAGAGTCAGTTTATTTCACAGTAGTAGATGAGCAGACTACGGAAGATTTGTGGAAGAAACTGTGTGCCACTTATGAGAAGGAAACTACCTCTAATAAAATTTACCTCATGAAGAGATTGTTTGAGCTGTAGATGAAGGAAGGGGTCTCCATTGCTTCTCACTTGAATGAATTCAATATTATTTTCAGCCAGCTTTAGGCTCATAAGATGAATTTTGATGTGGAGACTAAGGCAATATTTCTCTTATGTTCATTGCCATCCTCATGGGATACCTTCCATACAGCTGTCAGTAACTTTGCACTTGGTGGAGTACTGAAGTTTAATGATGTTGTGGGTAGCTTGTTGGCCGAGGATATTAGACGGAAGTCTATGGATGGCAACAAGCAGGATGCAGCCTTAAATGTGCAAAGGGGCAGATCACAGTTCAGGGGGAAGTCCCAAGAAAGAGGGAAGTCTCGTAGCAAATCCAGGGCACGAAACATTGAGTGTTACCACTGTGGCAAGAAGGGCCATGTGAAAAAGGATTGCTACAAGTTGAAAAGAGAGCAAAAGGATAAGAAAAAGAATGAAAATTGGGGTGCAAATCAAAAGGAAGAGAGTCCAAGGGAGGACAAAGGAAAAATGAAGATTGAGGAGATCAATGCAGTCACACATGATAGTGACAATGATGTTCTCTTAATGTCTAGTTTATCTGTAGAGTTGCTTACCACTTCAGATGATGCATATTCCCAGGATTGGATTTTTTATTCTAGTGCTTCATTCCATGTTGCTCCCCATAGGGAATGGTTCTCCACTTATGAGAGTGGAAAGACAGGTTGTGTGCATCTTGGAAATGACTATGCATGTGACATAGTGGGAGTAGGTGACATAAAGTTTTCCTTTGCAAATGGGTCTGCATTTATTTTTAAACATGTGAGACATGTGCCTAAGTTGACCAAGAGCCTTATTTCAGTGGGTCAGCTAGAGGATGCTGGTTTTCACACCACTTTTGGCTTTCAAAGTTGGAAAATTCAGAAGGGCTCTATGCTTTTGGCCAGGGGTGCCAAGTGTGGGACTTTGTATCCCTTACATGTATTAGGGGTATTTGATCATGTTGCTGCAATAACTGAGCAGCCAAGCACTTTTTTGTGGCATTGCAGGTTGGGGCACATGAGCCAGAATGGAATGAAACTCTTATGCCATTTGGGTTATGTACCGCATTTGAGTTTCTCTGATTTTGAATTTTGTGAGCACTGTCTTTATGGGAAGCAGACTAAATCAGCCCATAAAAGAAGGGGAAAGAAAGAGCTTGAAAAGCTTGATTTGGTGCATTCAAACGTATGTGGTCCCATGCCTACACGATCATTAGGAGGGGTTGAATACTATGTGACATTTATTGATGATGCAACTAGGAAAGTGTGGGCTTATGCTATAGCTCGAAACAGTGATGTGTTCCAGGTATTTCAAAAATGGCTGGCCTTGGTTGAGAATCAGTTAGGTAGAACACTTAAATGCCTACGGACTGACAATGGTGGAGAGTATCTCTCTCATGACTTTCAGCATTTCTGTGATACACATGGGATTAAGAGGGAGCTCACATCCCCTCGTACTCCAGAGCAAAATCCAATTGCAAAAAAGATGAACCGTACCATTCAAGAAAGGTTGCAATGCATGCTTTCCAATGCAAGTCTTTCTCGTGGTTTTTGGGTTGAGGCAATGAAGACTGCAGTGCATGTGATCAATAGATCACCTAGTAAGAGTTTGGATGGTGGTATTCCTAAAGAGGCATGGAGTGGCAAGAAGCCCTCTTACTCTCATTTGCATATATTTGGGTGTGAGGCATATGCACATGTGCCAAAAGAGCTTCGAAAGAAGCTAGATCCTAAGTCTAGGAAATGCATCTTTCTGGGTTATGGTGAAAGTGGAGAGATGGGCTATCGTCTCTGGGATCCAGAAGCAAAGAAGATCATACACAGCCATGATGTAGTCTTCAATGAGAAGAAGATGCATAAGGCACCCATGAGGGATGTGGAAATGAGGAAATCACTTTCCACGATGTGAATCCACCTGCATATGTTGATAGATAGTAAGTTATCCATGCACCAAATGTGCAAGAAAAGGTACCACCAAGTACTCCCACAGGTATACAATCAAGGGTAGATGATGGATCATCTATTGGTGAAAATGATGAGCCAAATGTGGCTGATATGCAGGTGGGACAGCAAGCTGAAATGCCTTTGAGAAGATCATCTAGAGTGTCTAGACCACCTGATAGGTTTGTTCCAGGGGTAGACTATGTTATGCTTACTGATTGCGGGGAGCCTTCTTGCTACAGAGAGGCTATGATGTGCGAGGATCAACGCAAGTGCTAGTATGCTATGCAATCAGAGACGAGTTCACTTATGAAGAATAATATTTGGGACTTGGTTTCTTTGCCACATGGAAAGAAAGCATTGCCATGTAAATGGGTCTACAAGAGATGAAGGTCACAGGTGATGATGTGCCTAGGTACAAGGCCCATTTGGTCGCTAAAGGGTTCAAGCAAGAGAAGGGTGTGGACTTTGATGAGATATTCTCTCCGGTTGTGAAGATGACCACACTTAAATGCATGCTTGGACTAGTGGCAGCAGAGGATATGGAGCTTATGCAGATGGATGTCAAGACAGCTTTCTTGCATGGGGATTTGCATGAGGAAATTTACATGGTGCAGCCGGAAGGCTTTGAAAAAAAGGGCAAAGAGCATTTAGTTTGCAAGCTGAAGAAGAGTCTCTATGGTCTTAAGCAAGTGCCTAGAGAATGGTATGAAAATTTTGATGCTTTCATTCGATCCCAGGGTTTTAGAAGGAGTGAAATTGATCACTACCTCTACACTAAAAGGGCTAAGGATAATAGCCTGATACTCCTGGCACTATATGTGGATGATATGCTATTAGCTAGCAAGAATACTTATGAGCTAGATGCATTAAAGGCCAAGTTGCATGAGGCCTTTGATATGAAGGATTTGGGACTTGCAAGTCATATTCTTGGTATGTGTATCACGTATGATCGGAGTAGGAAATCCTTTGGCTTTCACAAAAAGAGTATGTTACAAAAGTATTGCAGCATTTCAATATGGAGGGGGGGAAGCCAGTGAGTACTCCATTGCCTCCATATGTGAAACTGAGTCACACAGGTAGTCCCAAATTAGATGAGGACAGGGCCATGATGGCCAAGGTTCCTTATGCATCAGCAGTTGGGAGTCTTATGTATGCTATGATAACTACTAGACCAAACATTGCATTTGTAGTGGGAGTTGTTAGCCGGTATATGGCTAATCTAGGAAAGAGGCATTGGGAGGCAGTTAAGTGCATCATGAGGTACATGAAGGGTACCAAGGAGATGTGCATCTGCTTTGGTAGAGGAGACATGCCTGTACTTGTTTACACAAATTCAGACTATGTAGGGCATGTGGATAGTAGGAGATCCACTTCTGGCTATGTGTTCACCTTTGCAGGTGGTGCAGTGTCGTGGATGTCTCGTGCACAGAAGTGTGTTGCTTTGTCTACCACAGAGGCTGAGTATGTTGCAGCCATAGAGGGTTGTAAGGAGGCTATATGGCTTGATCGGCTAGTGGGAGATTTGGGGATTCATACAGGTGTACCGACATTGCATAGTGATTCCATGAGTGCTATTCACCTAGCACGGAATCCGGTCTTTCATGCAAAGACCAAACACATTGAGGTCAGGTACCATTTCATCAGGGAGGTACTTGAGGACAAGCGCATAGAGCTTGTCAAGGTTCATACAGATGATAACCCTGCAGATATGCTGATGAAGAGTCTACCTAGTCAGCGGTTTGAGTATTGTCATGTATCAATGGGCATTGGATAGTATGCTCACTGGTTGTTCTCCCTCAAAGGCACATTGTCCTTTAAGTGGGAGGTTATGGGGGTTAAAGGTCACTATGCCTTTACCCCAGTTATGTACAATACTCAAACACATATATAACTGAATGAAAAAGAAGATTAGGGTGGTTTTGCACCCAGCAAAACTTGTTTGGTTCTCTATTTATCTCTCTCCCTCTTCCGTTCTTGCTTCCATTGAGAGCACTCTCAATTAGACTATTCCAATTGTGGTACTGGACTCTCAAAGAGAGAGTCTTTTTGTCATTTTTTATTTTGCATACTATAACGTGTTGCATGCATGCAATCTAGATATGGAAACAAATATTCATGAAATCTATATCATGTTCCATGCATATATGAATGTTGTATCATGGTATAATCATATAATCCATATCTCCATACAATCGAGGATTAACAAAAAGCGAGCGAGGAAAAGTGTGCAAACCAAAAAAAGCGAGCAAGAAAAAGTGAGCGAGCCAAAAAAAGCAATCAAAACAAAACAATAATAGATTGATAAATCCTTATTTTAGCAACTGTCTAAGTTCTTCAAAAGTCCATGGGAGAGTTGGACCTATGCCATTGCCAATGCATCATTAGTAAAGATTCACCCTATCTTCGCTCATTTTTACTCATTCAAATTTTTGTAATCCTCCATAATCTAGTTCTCTCTCCATCAACATAAGTGAGATCACTAATGAAATCTTCCACACAAGTCAAAAGTTTCATAGGACTTCTTGAATGGAATAGTCTGCATTACATGCATGTGCAAATGCTTGGTTTTTTAAACTCTATTCACTCTTGGAACAAAACCCATGTTTTTCTATTTTCCAAAAACCCTCCTTAATGAATCACTCTTACATCCCACCAATCCAACAAAATCTAAAGAGAAAGTAATCCCTTTCTTTAAAATGAATTAAATTCCAAAACAAATCAATGGTAGAAGCCAAAATAGACAACATATTGACATGGTCCCTATTAGGTAAACTTTCCTCTAGATCCAATGCAAGAAATCAACTAATTGTTTATTAAATTTATATTTTGATGCATGAAGTTTTACTAAATGGTGCAAAAGGGCATGATAATCATCTAAATCATGCCTTGCCATTCGTTTTGATATGTAACATGATGCCATTTGGATTTGTAAATCAAAAGATACAGAACTCCAAAATTCTCATCTTTTGGGCCAAAACAGGTAGCAGGTTAACTAGCTCGCTAATGTGCACCTATCATTAGGCGACCTCTCTTCCTTCTGTGGCTGTTTTCATTAAGGCCATGCTTGCTCAAGGCACTCCTATATGCGCTGCCTATTTTGGCCCAAAAGATGAGAATTTCAACGTCCTATATCTTTTGATTTACAAATCCAAATGGCATCATGTTACATATCAAAACGAATGCAAGGCATGATTTAGATGATTATCATGACTTTTGCACCATTTAGTAAAACTTCATGCATCAAAATGTGAATTTAATGGAATTTTTGCCAGTTTCTTGCACTAGATTTCGAGCACGGCTACTCGTAATAGGAGCATGTTAGAACTCTATCTATATATTGGGACAAAAACAACCAAATCTTTTCTATGCAAGTTCTTCTGATGAAAATATATAGAACACTTTTACCAAGGTAGACTTTCAATAACATGTTATGATCATGTTTGATGTTGAAGTTTTTATTGAATAATGCACTTCAACTATATACTACTTGTTGGTAGCCAAAGCATTTCTATGCAAGCTCATCTCATGAGAATAAATAACACTATTGCTAATGTAGGCTTACACGCTTATGTTATAATCATCTTCAAAATTATGGTGATACTATAAAGCTTTATTAACAATATGAGTACATACATATACTGAGGTTATGTTTTTCTCAAGTGATACACTTCAACTATATAGTACCTGTTGTTGATAGCCAAAGTGTTTTTATTTATTAATGATGAGTACATACATACATGAGATTATGTGTTGGTTGCCAAACCATTTCTTCTTTGCTTACTTTTTCTCACTCGCTTATTTGGTCCTGCTCGCTCGACATCGCTCGCGTGATCGGTTGCCTCCATACAATCATATATCATGGTACAATCATATAATCCAGATCTCTAAAAAAAAGCATTCATGCAATTTGCATCATGTTGCATGCATGCAATCCATCTATTGAAACAAAACAAAATATGCATGATGTATCATGTTGCATGCATGTAACACAACTCTTTGAAAAAAAAACAAAACATACATGCAATCTATATCACATTGCATGCATGCATGCATGCTATATCATAGTGCATGCATGTATTATTCATCATGTTTCTCATACATGTAATCTATATCGTGTTGCATGCATGCATTATCCCCACCAGCATGTTGCATGCATGCATGAATTTGCATGCATACAATCTATACCATGTTGAATGTATGCATTTTGCAACATGTTGCATGGATGAATTCTTCATCGTACTACATGCATGCATTTTGTATCATGTTGCATGCATGCATGCCACATTTATATGTGGTAAAGTTTTCTTATAATGGATTGTACATATATCATGTAGCATCATCATGTTGTATTTATATGTTATGTCATTTGATTACACTCTCAGGTTATCCAGTGCCCAATGCTTGGTGATCAGTGTGTGCATACGATGCCTGACTGGAAGATTCCCTAGCATGTCATTAACATTCATACTCAGTGCTTCATTGTAGAATGGCATCATGAACTAATAGGTCTGTGTTGTATGGGTGAAAACCATATGAAGACGAGTGAAATGAGGAACCAAAACAAGTATGCAAGAGAACAACCCAATTGCAAAAGAAATTGCATTATTCAAAAGGCCTTCAAGAGCTGCACACATTTGCCTTGGCTCGAGTTCTTTGCAGAATGACAAGGGGGCTCCAAGGTACCTATGGATGAGGCATCTCTTAGTGACCAAGACCACCACTCCTAGACCACCACACCTGTTCAATGGTCTCTGGCTCGTCCAAAATCAACGCATCGTGAGCACTTGAAGATTCAAAAACATGTTGAATACAATGTGCCTAGATGGCACCTAAGTTGGGGTTCATTGGGAACCCACCATCTTCATTCGAAGGTATAAGCAGTCTTGCCTCGGGTACAAGCGGTAGAGGGGTACCTGAGGCTGATCCTCCTTGATTAGCTTGGTCATCTTTGTCATTGAGGTCCTTTCTTAGCCATTGGATGGGGTGCTCGCCTTGTGGCACCTAGAGCATCCTCTCAATCTACTCTAATGTGTAGAGGTAGACTTCATAATCCTGGTTTAGCTATCAAAGCTCAGCAATCTCAACCTACATCCTTGTATTTTTGATAGCTTTGTCGGTGCTTAGGTGGCCTCTAGGTCTCTGATGTGCTACCAATGGGCACAGTTCTGCTCCTTGAATGATTGATACTTTGCCTAGCTTTGGTGAGAAACTTCTTGTCCTCCTCCTGGTGTAGCTACAATGTAGCATGCTCTGCCTTCTATTTATCAAAGCATCAAACACCACCTTTGTCTCATCATGGTCCATTTGAAGGCACAACTCATTGATCGTGCTTTCCAATGAACAACACTACCCAAAGCCTCATAGACTAAGAATGCATCCATTGTAGGAAATGGAAGAAGTGCACTTCCATCCATACAAATATCGATCGCCACCAATACATTGTTTTCTCCCAAGGGCACACCTTGGCACATGTCATCATGTGATGTAGAGAATATTGTCCCAATGGCAACAATCTTTCCACTGACAAGCAAGTTGACTTTAACCCCCACTTTCAATGTGGCACCTGCATACATAGCATTTGTTATAGTTCAATATTGATATCTAATGTTGTGACTTAGGATGAAAATGCTTTACAAGATTTCATTGCATGACCAAATCTTCCTAAACCTTGGTGCTTTGAATTTTAGCCAGCAAAATCTGGCTATATGGCCAAATCTTCATAGACCATGGTGCTTTGAAAGGGAGATAGCAAGATTTGTCCACACAACCAAATCTCCTGAGACGCTGGTGCTTTCAAGAAGCCATCAAGATTTGGCCCCATAACCAAATCTACTTAGACCTTGGTGCTTTGAAAGAAGCCAAATCTCCACATACCCTAGTGCTTTGAAAGAAGCCCACAAGATTTTGCCACACGGTCAAATCTCCCCAGACCCTAGTGCTTTGAAAGGAGCCAACAAGATTTGGCCACATGGCCAAATCTCCTAAGACACTAGTGCTTTGAAAGAAGCAACAAGATTTAGCCACACGGCCAAATCTACTCAGACCTTGGTGCTTTCAAAGAAGCTAGCAAGATTTGGATGCACGGCCAAATCCTTCGAGACCTTGGTGACTTCTTTCAAAGCACCAAGAAGATTTGGTTGTGGCATTCTTTCAAACCTGGAGAGATTTGGTCGTGTGGCCAAATCTTGTAGGCTTCTTTCGAAGCACTAGGGTCTTAGGAGTTTTGACCATGCAACAAATTTTGCATGCTTCTTTCAAATCACTAGGTTCTGGGAGATTTGGCTGTGTGGCCAAATCTTTTCGCTTGATGACAATCGCTTCTCCCCTAGTGCAATTCCTTCTTGTGGTGTTCTTGACCATGGATCATGTATCTTGTTTGAAGAATGCATTAAATAAGAATGTATCTATGGATGGCTTAATTGCCTGTGTACTGCTAAGCAAGGAAAAGGATTTCAACAATATCGAGCGCTTTACAAATGCACAATGTAAGCCATCAATATATGTTGTAGATCAAAAATATGAAAAATCAAGTGGTGCAGAAGAATCAGGTGATAAGGATGATGATGATGAATTTGACATTGAATTGTCCTTGAAAAGAAAATGTTCAAGTATCATGAAAGGCATGATCATGGGTTTCTATCGAGAAGATGAGTATGTATTGGACTTGTTCTCTAAGGGGCTTGCTGCAATAGAGTCTCTTTCTTGTAAGAGGCATGTTGTTTCATTTGTTGAGACTTATGAGGAGTTGGCAAAGGTGGAAAGTATATGTTGCACATATGCTTACAGTAGTCATGAAATTTGACAATGGGCTAGCTTGCAAGAACCAATATTAGCAATAGAGGGGGTACCAAAAGAAGATGATACAACTGACATTGGAGGGGATAAAGAAATTGATACCATACCAGGACAAAAAGAGCTTCAACCCTTCAATGAAGAGCAGCATGAGCATTTACAAAAACATGCTTCAAAGTTTTGGGAAACGGAAGAGGAAGCAACAGGTCCTTGAAATTGTCCTTTTATATGGTGTTCATGTTTTCCATATGTTATCTTGCTATATTCTCCATATGATGTATTAATTTCATTCCAAAGATCTTTTAATATTACTTGGAAATTTCTTCTACCTCATTGCCATAATTCAAGCATTCATATGTATTCTTGAATATGTTTGATTTTCTATATTTCATGAAAAGATGTGTTTGCATGTTGTAATTGTATGGAGCGTGATATGCATCCAAATTTATTTATGAGTTCATAAATGTTAAAAAGTGTGTTGAGTCTTGATTGTGATGAATGAATTAGTGTAAATTGTTGTTTCTATCCTTATTCACCTCATATAAATGCTCAAATATGTTTTGGCCACTTGGCCAAATCTTTTCTTAGTGGGAACACTCGGGCAATGCTAGATAATGTTGGACTCCACTCTATCTATTACACAAAGGTTTTTGGCATTGTAAAGATATGCAGTTTTGGGGATTAAATAACTTGAAAGGGTATAGATTCAACAACTTTAGGGGGTATACTAAGCATATCAACATGAATGTTTTCTTGTTTTTAGTAATCCAATTTTGTTTTGAAAAAGAAAAATATGAATGCTTTCACACAAACAAATTGCATTGAGAGCACACAACCTAAAGTTTGACAATTTAGTTTTCCATCTCAATCTTCAATTTGTTTCTACTTATGAATTTAATTTCCTTGTTTATCAACAGGATCTTGGCCATCTCAATTTCACATCGCTAGAAGCATTGCCTGTCCATGTGACACTTGATCTAATGATTCGTTGTGTGCCTAATTTGAACATTAGCATGCAAGTTCCAAGCTCAACATGGTTGATTGAAAATGTTGAGGATGCAATGTCTGGAGTTAATGTTCCATTAACAAATGTAAATGCAAGCTTAGAAGGTAAAGGAGAAGATGCAATGCCATTGTATGAAGCCAAGGTATAGGAAGAAATCTTAGAAGGTAAAGGAGAAGGCAAAATGTCGCCCTCAGAAATAATGTCAAAAGAGGTGATAACAAAAATAAGACTAGCAGCAGTGATAATAGATTTGAAAGGGTTATTGCTCCAGCGTTGTTTTTCAAAGTCAAACAAACATATGAGCTTTCATAGTGGGAAGCATTGGCTTGTTCTCCACCCTGGGTTTTTAGAGTTTCTACAATGGTTGCTTGATCACTGCCATGTTGGCATTTGGTCTACTAGAGGAGAAAAGGGCATGGTGCAATGCATGTTGGACACTTTGGAGCATCATGTTAACAGAAAGTTACATTTCTTCATGGTTTGAGGTACGATGGCATGCCACAAGCATACAAAGAGTAGAATCATTCGACCAGATAGGATGAATATGGAAGTGGAGTTTAAACCAATAATGAGAGTGTGGTGTTGTTTTAAAGAGGAATGCAAACCAGCAAGAACATTGTTTGTTGATGTTTCTCGTTACACGGGTTGTGTTAATCCAGTAGAAAATTGCATTTTCCCTACAAAATTTGATATAGATTGTGGTGATTCTATTTTGCTTCATGAGTTATTGCTGTACCTACAGATGCTAGATGATGCAATAGATGTGCGCATTGCCATCTCTTCTAACAGATTTGGTCAAGCTTCGATTTTCGAAGGGCATGATATGTTCTATTATTTTCAACCAGTGATCCTTGAATTCAAAGCAAAAAACAAAGAAGTGCTCGAAAGGATGAATGTCGAATCTCATATGTCTACTCGTAGTTCAAAAAAAGACACAAAGAAAGGTATTGCTTCACCTATAACCAAAACTAGAGTGAGAGGGATTTGTCCTACTATAAGAAGTATGGTGCATGCTCAACATGTTACATTGAATGAAGAGTAAGAATGCATGCTAGGAAAATTTGCCAAAATGGGGCTGTTTAAAGATGAGGGGGAGAGCAGAGAGGGGAAGGGGGGTGGGATAGAGAGAGAGAGATAGAGAGAGAGGGGGGGGAGGGAAAGAGAGAGAGAGAGAGAGAGAGAGAGAGAGAGAGAGAGAGAGAGAGAGAGAGAGAGAGGGATCGAGAGAGAAATCAAAGCTCAGTAAACAAGTGGATTCAGTGCGCTTAAAGGAAGGGAGAGGCTTGCACTTAATGCATGAATTGTGGATTTGCCAAAGCAATCGTTAAACAAGGAGTTACAAATTCCTTTATTGTTTGAGCAATGCCTTGATAAAATTGCAAGCACCATGCTCATGCTTACTTGAGACACTACAGGTTAATTGCAAGCACCATGCTCATGCTTACTTGAGACACTACAGGTTGATGCATTCCAACGCACACCACAAAATAATGCCATCATCACACTTAAGACATGAGAGGATAGGTTGTCAATTCTTCACCAAACCAAAGACTTTTAAGGGCACCAAGATGTAGATAGCATAAGATCTTACCTCTCAATAGCTTAAGATGAAGGCTCATGAGCTTTAGAAAGTATGGGAAGCTTGAAAGAATGGCAAGTGGGCAGTATATCACAAAGGCATTACTCTCATTTAAGATTTCAAATTGGCTAAGACACCAACATTGATGTAGAGATAAGCATCTCTCTCTCTCTCTCTCTCTCTCTCTCTCTCTCTCTCACCAAATGGCCTCATTGTGTCATGAATGAATACAACCTCATTTCGGAGTTGTACAATCTCATTTTGGATTTGATTGGCAGCCGTAGCCATCTCATCTTCTCTGGCAAAACCCCTTTGGCTTTGGCAGCCCGAGAAATCAATCAAGCACCAATACAGGAGGAACACACACAGAGAACATCCTCTATCTCTTCTCGAGTAATTACACAATAACTTGTCTCAAAAAGAGGGACAATAACAGAAGGTACTTGACCACTAGTCTATCAAAATACCATTGAATTCACCACATCATCTTCAAGGCAAAAGGCAATTACTCAAGAACTTGTCTCAAAAAAGAAGGCAATAGGAGCTACACAAGAACCTTCCTTAGTAACAAAGTTGGCATCAATCATCACGGTAGCTACATAAGAACCTATCACACCAACTGTGCTGGATACAATGGAAATCACAAGAACCTTCCAATGTGAATGATTAATTATTTTCATTGGCAACTTCTTAGAAGCAACTTGGGCTCAACCAAAACCAAAGGTCTTTGAGACATTGTGGGCCTACTCACATTTGCTACAAATAACATATATAACTTTATTATGGTGATACAATGGCAGTGGAACATAAGAGAGGATATACTTGATAAAGGAATAAGAGAGTTGAGGTAAAACTACTGCAATCTCAATGATATTACGACGGCAATGTGGACCCCTAAGTGTAATCCACACACCAGGGTAAAACTACTACAAGCTCAATGATATTACGATGGCAATGTGGATCCCTAAGTGTAATCCACACACCAGCCCACCTACTCTTTCTTGCCGCAAAAGCAACCTCATTGCTCTATAGCCACAATAGTCAGAGTGGAGACCCTAAAAGTTGGAGCCTACAACACCGACAACAAAGAATACACCAACAATAGCTTCACACAAACATGCTCCTAAAAATGAAGTGGTGACACAAGTCCACAAAGAACAAGGAAACAATAATTCAAGGCCTTGATGGGTTTTCCTATCAAGGAATTACAAGACTACTCCTTCAACACATCTTTCAACCCACCTCCATAGCAATTGACCCACAAGAAATTACTCCTAAAAATGGAGTAGATCCACAAGAACCTAGTGCGATGGAAGATACCGGTGATCTTAACAAAGCGTTGCTACCATGGAAATAAACTCCTTAGCAACAAAGGATATGCACCGTAACTACTTTGTCAAGGTCTAGGGTTAGTCAAAGACATATCAACCCCTGGTGTCCCAAGGCGCTCCTCCATAAGTGGTCCTATATGAACAGCTCCAAGGAATGAGTTTGATTGTAGGGTGAATTAGATGACATCAAAATGGGTTTAGATGACTTTCTTATGATCCTCATAGATTTTTTCCACCTTCATTTACTAACCCCATCATTCTCTTTGTATGTATTTGGCTTGATGGAACAATATTCTCTTGTGAATTTGAGGATTCCATTCAATTTCTTCATCAAATTCTATGTCCCCAGAGATTATAGTTTTCCTATTGATTGGATCATATTGTGTAGTCCAGCGGTGACTCACATGTCATGGGGATCTTGCAGGAATGTCGATGGAGTACTCCTCCAAGCTATTATGGGTTGAGAAAAATGCATGCAAATGCCTTGGTCTAGTGTCACTCTAGCGACTCCCGACTTGTTGCGATTGTGAATCCATAAGGAGAAGAAGAGGGAGGGGAGTGGACAAGAGAGAGGGAGAAAACAAGGAAAGAGGAGAAGAGAACATGGCATTCACGAAAGGCACTATGAGGGAACAAGAGACAACTCTATAGAGGAGAAAGAGAGCTTGTATTCCAATGTGTGCAATCAAAAAGTGGCAACCAAAGTCAACCATTTAGCCTTTTATACATGCCACCTTTTTAAGGGAGGGCCAACCCTATTCTCTTTTTACCACTTTCTTTCCCCATTCCTTACAATCTTCTTGGGAACAGTTGGCTCCAAGGCACAATCCTAGCTCTACGGACTTGCTGCTATCCACCATCAAGTGACATTACCAACCAAAGGTGGCATATTGTTAACTAGATCAATTAAGATGCTCCCCTTCCCGTTCTCGATCCAGTCCCATGGATCATGCAAAGGTCATGGTTGATGGAGGGTGTCGTTCAAGATTAGTCCTTTCGTGCCCTTGCGGAACCTTCCCTAGCTACGTTGCTTCAGTGGGCTTCAGTGGGTCCTTTGTTGTGGAGTTGTTGCTAGTAGGATGAATATTTTATCTGGCTGATGTTGGTTCCAGCATTGAATTCTGCTATAATCTGCATGGCATGACATGAGCGATTGCAATGACTAGATGTTGGGTGGATGGATTGTGGAGCTGAGTAATTGTGACCTTTAAAAGAAAGACGAAGAAAAAGAAAAATCTAAGGTGTAAGTTAGTAGGAAGAAGGTGTTAGTAGGGGTTGATGTAAGAACCTAGTGGTGTTAGTGTTAGCAAAGTAAGTACAGCATATTATCATCGTCCTCCTTAAGTCTCATATTTTCTTTAAGTGGGACTTTTATTGTATTCTCATCAAACTATGTCTTTGACATGCCATGTTCGGACGTCAGGAGTTGGGCATGACATTTTGTCTTGCTTCATAATAGAGAAGCTCTTTTGAAATCCATTTCATGTGAATAACATATCATTGTGGGCTTTGAGCCCCATAAGGTTATGGAACCATCTGGAGCTTTATTTGGCTAAGTCATCAAATTTAGAGGAGCTAATAATACACCATACAAACTCCTAAAATGAGGAGTATAGTTGAAGAGGTTTATAGCAGCATGGATTCTAGGAAAGTCCTCTAAGTTAAAACGGATATTACATTGGGAGGATCAAATGGTTAATTGGGTATATAAAGGACAACTAGAACAAGTAGATTGATGAATTTGTAGCATCACAAAAACTCAAGCCATCTACTAGAGACAGGAAATAACCACGAGATAACCACCAAGGGTGACACGTTTAGAAAAGAAAGCCTATTCAAGTTGAAAGCATGAGCTACATCATTATGATAACTATTAGGCAACTAAAAGTCTCTTCATTTTGAAGACGCAAGTCAAAAGCCAAAATGCCAAACAACAATGAATGAAGAAAGAATGCTTTGTGTAAGAACAACACATGGAAGTATGGAATTACCACTAGAAAAGAAGGCAATTGCAAATATATGGATGTACAAGGTAAAGTATAATTAAGATGGTAAAATTGAAAGATAAGAAGGCAATGGCAAATACATGGACATACAAAGTAAAGTATAATTAAGATGGTAGAATTGAAAGATAAGAACCTAGACTTGCTGTAAAGGATTTGCACAACAATATGGACAAGACTGTGAAGAAACACATGCTCTAATAGACAAAGTGTATTCCATTAGAGATATCATAGGCGATAACTAGCATATGGAATATGCATTAATTGGATGTAAAAAATGCAGTCTTAGTACATAGAAAGCTAAAAACACTCAACCTCAACTGACGTCTCCTTCAGTTTGTTGCCTCGCGTACTCCTATTGCTAAAGCAATGCATGCAATTAATTGTTCGTGAAGCTTATAACTAAAAGATTAGGATACCTTTAGCCAAAGAGTCCCTGTCATCAACACACCATCCACTTTTGTTATGTATCTCTCCAACAATAGAAATTGAATTAGAAGGAAGAAAATTTGAGACTACACATAAGAAATTAGGCAATCAAACCAAGCGTCGCTGTAGATGGCACTTTGAAACTTCATGCTTTCTGTGTAGTACTGCAAGGGGTATCGATGCATGATGATCCTACGTGCAGTAAAAAAGATTCAAATGATATATGCCAAGCACTTGAAACAACTTGTCGATGAGATGTGTAAGACAGTGCCTTTACTAAGCACATGAGGATTTAGAGCATGGGCTGGGCTTCAAAGGAAAGCTTTTGATCTGCATGTCTCTATAGAAAGTTGCACTGATCATATATTACTTGTATGCGAACTAAATTGTTATGGGATGGTTTATCGCCAGGACAGAAGCATAGAATTTGAAACAACTTGTTGATGAGATGTGTCAGACAGTGACTTTACTAAGCACATGAGGAATTTAGAGCATGGGCCAGGCTTCAAAGGAAAGATTTTGATCTGCATGTCTCTATAGAAAGCTGCACTGATCATATTTTACTTGTATGCGAACTAAATTGGTATTGGATGGTTTATCACCAGGACAGAAGCACAGAACTTGAATCAACTTGTCGATGAGAGGTGTGAGACGGTGGCTTTACTAAGCACATGAGGAATTTAGAGCGTGGGCTGGGCTTCAAAGGAAAGCTTTTGATCTGCATGTCTCTACAGAAAGCTGCACTGATCAGATTTTACTTGTATGCGAACTAAATTGGTATTGAATGGTTTATCGCCAGGACAGAAGCACATAAAGTTGTTTTGGTACCTTTCATTTTCTTACATTGTGAGTGGTCCAATTGTTCCTTGATGGAAAGGTTCAACTACGAGGTGAATATCATAGAGAACGCGTTGAGAGTTGCTCCTGGCGACTTTAAAGGTAAACATGCATAGATGGAGAGTGTCATAGGTTGCTGGTACAAAGACCAAGGGGGTTGGGAGTATGTAATATGAAGCCTCGAAAATGGAATCCTACCAAAATGAAATGAAGCGAATGCCAAAAACTCTCGGTGTAGCCTATAACAAAACCAAAAGAAAATGCGTCTGATTTTGTTTTTAATAAATCCCTAATTTACCCTTTGGAAAATACTCAATCCGTTCCCCCTAGGGCAGGCCAAAAATGCAAAAAGTAGTTTGTAACGTTCAAAAAAGCCTAATAGTCAAAATAAAGAGGTAAAAGGGCCGAGGGACTGTTGTTCTGCCTCTTTTGCTGTTGCTCTTCCGTTTTTCAGAAGCACTTTCAGGAGCCCTACCGCCTCCATCTTCACCCCAGGTATCCTCGCTCTCTGCACATATTTCTTCTGTGCATCTTCGCATCCTGTTGTTTGCCTTGCCTTTCATTCACCCTTGCTTGAGCACAGCTCGTCGAGTCGTGCTGCACTATCTGTCCTTTCCCGGAAACCCTGCCCGAGCTTATATAGTCTGCCCTTTGGTGGTCAGGCAGGAGAAGGGTAATTGGAAGATGGCAGGCTTCCTGCAAGGAGATGCTTCCCAGATAGCACTCGCAACATCCGGAGCGTCGCATGGCAAGCTGGAGGAGCCGGATCACTCAAGCTCAAATTGGTATTTCTCACGCGAGTACATCGAAAAGAGTTCGCCTTCACGGATGGATTGCATAGACCTTAAGAAGGAAAGTTACTTCCGGAAGTCGTATTGCACCTTCTTGCAAGACCTCGGCATGCGACTTAAAGTGTAAGTACAGTTCGACGCTCGATCGCTTCCGGTAGGCAATGTTCTTAATTCTGAAGGTCGCAAGTTGGGTCTGTTTATATTCTTCTTTGATTGCCCTAAATGTCATCCTTTTGGTGACAGTGGTCTTCTAAGATGTTGGTGGGAATCGATCTCCGTTCCTATTTCAGCGTTGGGGGACTGAATTTATACATAATTTTGAAAAGAGGTGTTAAAAGACAACGGCGACCTTATAACAAATAATACGTTTCTTGGACCTCAAAGTTTGCATACGAGTCTTGCGACAGTTGTGCAGAAGCGGGACCAAGTGCTAACTTTGGTTTCCGCGTCAGAGAGGAGTGTATTGCCCTAATTACATACTTGCTACATCTGTCTAAAACTGGCCGCCTTTCAGGCATTTTAATCAGTCTAGGCCTCTTTGCTTTTCAGGCATTTTAATCAGTTTAGGTGGCTTTCCATGATGCATTATACCCAGACTTTCTCTCTCTCTCTCTCTCTCTCTCTCTCTCTCTCTCTCTCTCTTTCGCTCTCGCTCTCGCTCTCGCCCTCCCTCACTGTCCTTATTACAATTCATGTCGTTAGAGGTCAGTTTGGACATGGTACAAAAAATATCAGCCCTAGTTCCCATGCAATTGCTATACTGGCATTAGAGCCCTAAGGCAGTGCCAAAGCCTTGCTGATGGGCAGCAGATGCATGAATTAAACAAAAAGTATTGCGTTGACATCAAAGTTTCACCTGTGGGATGGGATTGGGATTTTGGTTTTGACTCAGTTCTGCCTGGAAGGTGCTGTGAACCTGGGAACTTCCTTTCTTCAAGCCTAAAATACAGCAAAAGTCAGCATTTACTTGTTGGCTTGCTTCACTCCTCAATTAAGACATCAGGGGCCTTGCTGTTATTCACTTTATCAGGAGTGTATCGTTGGTGTTGGAAGCAGCTCGTGTCATACTGGTCGTTTTTTTGCTCCTGTTTTTCAGCAAGCATTCACCAAGTTTGTCATTTTGGGTTGGTGGTTGGAGCAGTCCCACTCAGTTTATGTAACATTAGCAGCTTGTATTCTGGTCATACCTAGCTAGGGTTCATTCAATAGATAATCGAGTTTATTCTGCTGCTCTAATGTCGGGCATTTTGGTTAGTGGCTGTGAAAGCTTCTGATGTGAATGCTCAGGTCTAGTACTAAAAGTGTACCAAGAGCCTATTTGACATCTATGATGTAACGTGAGTAGTTTGTATGAGGCATAGTTAGGTAGGTTTGATTGCGTAGACAATTGCAGCGTGCTCACTTGTAGGTCACCTTCCATATATATCACCCAAATTCTCTCTATAAAGATCATACCTGTAGATCAACCTGTTGAAGTCTTGCCAAAGGACGAGCTTCCTCTACCTAGGAGGTCCAGATCAGAGGCCCACGGGACATGATGCGGTTGGGATCCAGATAGAACATCATGATTGATTTACTTTTGCATCGACCTAGACACGAGGACCTTGATTATCTTCTCCTTACTCATCGACTAGTTAGGTAGGTTTGATTGCGTAGACAATTGCAGCGTGCTCACTTGTAGGTCACCTTCCATATATATCACCCAAATTCTCTCTATAAAGATCATACCTGTAGATCAACCTGTTGAAGTCTTGCCAAAGGACGAGCTTCCTCTACCTAGGAGGTCCAGATCAGAGGCCCACGGGACATGATGCGGTTGGGATCCAGATAGAACGTCATGATTGATTTACTTTTGCATCGACCTAGACACGAGGACCTTGATTATCTTCTCCTTACTCATCGACTTGGCGACACAATTGGAATGACAGTGGTCCTATTAGTGAGCAAGATCCAGAACATGAGGGATTGGCAAGAAGGTCTACCTCCCAATCACCTCCCAAGTCTCCTCTTTCCAAGCCTGGAGTGGACCTTGAAGGATTTCTGGCTACAATGCTGCAGCAACAGCAAAGTATTATGGAGAAGCAAAATAAAATGATGCAGCATCTTAGCAGGAGCTATCTGGTCAAGTTGGGCAGCTCAATGTAATGCTGGGGCAGAAATTTGATGATGTGGAAAGAGAATCCAAGACTAAGTTTGACTATGCTTTCGCCCAGCTAAGAAATATGAGGAGTGATGTGAATCAGGTTTGGAATAGAGCTGAACCTAGAGGGAAGGAAATCCTAAGGGAGGACGTGCCCAAGAAGGTTATGGGACCAAATCAGGGTGGTTTGAACTCAGAAGCTAGAAGATCTCATCTACAACCACCTTCCTATCATGTGCCCCATGGAATGCAAATCTGTTAGGTGCTACAGAAACAACTCCAGCTCATGTGCCAATTCTAGAAGGTGGAACCAGTTCATCCAAAGTGTACCAAGTGTTACTTAAGAGAGGTGAAATTTTGACACGATAGCCTTTTGGTATTGCGATAATTCTTTCAATCTTAAATGGTGCGTTTCCCTATCAGCTAGATTTAGATTTAGATGCTCGTTTGGGAGAGACTAAAATGAAATCGTTTAGACTTCACAAGCAGTTGTAGCTTGAATGAAGAGATTTGGACTACTTTTTGATTAGCCTTCTCCTTTAGTGCTAGCCTTCATCATGGCTGAGTTTGCCCTTCACCTCCGGAGTGCCGACAGAAACTCAGTACGAAGACTTTGTATAAATGGATGCTCAAGTATGTGTGGGTGTGTGGATTTGTATGTGAGAGCATACTTTTATACTATGGTGTGAGAGCATACTTTTATACTATGGTCTACACCCACTGTTGGGCGCTGATGACGTCAGTGGGGATGTCATAGTAGCCTGATTTTTATGAATGGACTGCAACTCATCGTGCATGGCATTCATCCAATGCACATTATCTTTTGCTTCTTCAAATGTCTCAGGCTCCTCCTCATCAAGAAGAGTACCTGCATAAGCTGATTCAGCTGAATGAGCTCCCTCCATGTGCCTTACTGCACTACGGGTTTTGCCAGGCAATGGCGCTTCAAGCCTACTCTCCCTGAGAGTCTGAAGCAACCAATGCGGGACTGTTTTGGCTGTGTGTATCTCTTGAATTTCTTGCCTAACAACTTCATCCACACCCTGAGGCTGTACCAATTCAGCTGGGGGCTGAATCTGTACTTGTGGAGCTGGCGGAGGTTGCTGTAAATTCTGCGGAGGTTGCTGTAAATTCTGATTTTCAGCGGGGGAACCAAATGCTATAGGAAGCATCCCCTCAAACACATCATCTGAAGAGGCCGGAATCTGAAATTCAGCATTTGTATGTGCAGAATTTTCAGAGAATATGACATCTCTACTGACAAAAATCTTGCGTGTAGCAGGATTGTAGAGACGATAGCCTTTGCTTTGTGAACTATATCCCACAAAAATGCATTTTAGTGCCTTATCTGACAACTTGTGTCTGAACTCCACAGGCACGTGGGCATATGCAACACAACCAAAAACTCTGAAGTGGTCCACTGAAGGCTTTCTCCCATGCCATGCCTCATAGGGAGTGATTGTCTTCAAAGCCTTTGTAGGAGCCCGATTTAAAATATAGTTTGCACACATGAGGCCTTCCAGCCAAAACCTGTGAGGCAACTTCTTACTTGTGAGCATGCATCTATCCATTTCCATGGTGGTGCGATTCTTCCACTCAGCTTTGCCATTCTGTTGAGGTGTAAGCCTCACTGTAAGCTGATGCATAATGCCTTTTTCTTTCAGAAATGTCTCAAATTCATGAGACATGTACTCCCTCCTCGATCTGTGCGAAGTGTCTGCACCTTGAGTGCTGTCTCATTTTCAACCATAGCCACAAAGTGTTTGAAATGCATAAACACTTCTGATTTTGCCTTGAGACCATAGACCCAAGTGTAGTTGGTAAAGTCATCTATGAATGTAACAAAGTAGAGATAACCCCCAAAAGCAGGTGTCCTCATGGGACCGCAGACATCACTGTGAATAAGCTGCAATTTTCTTGTAACTTTCACTGCACCATCCTTCTTGAAGGGAAGCCTATGCATTTTGCCAAGAATGCAACCTTCACATGCATGAGGAGGTAATGCATCAACCATATCATGCCTTTGAAGTGTCATTAAGCTACCATAGCTCATGTGCCCATACTTGGCATGCCATAACTCCGCATTGTGCATCGCAGCAGTGGGAGTGCTAACTGATAATGCAAGATGGGATCTTTTTTCATATAAATCAAGCTGAAAAAGACCCGGATACAAAGTGCCAGACAACCTCAAAGCATATTCATTTTCTTTGTCTCTGACTGCACACTTGTCATCATAAAAAACAACCTGAAATCCTCCTCTATTGAGTGAGGACACTGAAAGCAAATTCTTCTTTATACCTGGCACATAGAGTACATCTGATATTCTGAAATGTGTGCCATCAGTGGATGTGAGAATAATGTCTCCCACTCATAGTTGCACGAAACGTGCGTTTCGTGGGCAGAAACGGAAACGCCGAAACGGAAACGCCGTTTCGTCAAGAAACGGCGTTTCGTATTTCTTGTTTTTTCAGAAACCCTAAAAACGGGATTTCTTTCGAATTTTCGCCGCCTTCGTCTTTCGCCGCCTCCCGCATCCTTTGTGCATCCTTGCGTAGTCCTGGAATGTACTCAATGGTCATGTGAAAGTTGGCCAAAAACTCAACCCAACGTGCTTGTCGAGCGTTCATGACTGGCTGAGTAAAGATGTACTTTAAAGAGTGATGGTCCGTTTTGACCACAGAGTCGGCTCCCATGAGATAATGTTTCCAAGAGCGATAAGCATGTACAACAGCAAGAAACTCCTTATCATAAACCGGATATCGGGTTTGGATATCAGAATGTTTATGGCTGTCAAAAGCAATAACTCTGCCTTCTTGCATCAAGACTGCTCCTGTAGCGATGTCGGAAGCGTCGGTCATGACCTCAAATGGAAGGTTGGGGTCAGCAATAGCCATAACTGGTGTGGTAGTGAGTGCTTGCTTGAGTTGTTGGAAACTATACTCTGTTTCGGGAAGCCATTGAAACACTGCTGTGCTTTTCAATAATTCGGACATAGGAGCTGCGATTTCGGAAAACTGATAGACCTTTGTATGGTAGAAGTTTGCCAATTCGAGAAAAGAGCGGACATCATGAACATTCTTAGGAGTAGGCCAGTTTCGGATTACCTCGACCTTCTTGGGATCCACAGAGATACCTTGAGCTGAAATAACATGTCCCAAATATTCAAGTTGGGTCTTGAAGAACTCACTCTTCTCAATGTTGATGTAGAGAGAATTTGCGCGGAGAACTTCAAAAACTTAGTGTAGATGTTGTTTGTGCTCATGTAGTGATCTGTTGAAAACGAGGATGTCATCGAGGTAAACAATGACGAACTTATCGAGGAAAGGCCTGAAGATGTCGTGCATTAATGTCATGAATGTGGCCGGGGCATTGTTTAACCCAAAAGGCATGACTAAACATTCATAGTGTCCATACTTTGTTCGAAAAGCTGTCTTGTACTCATCGCCTTCTCGTATGCGAATTTGATGATAACCTGAACGAAGATCAATCTTGGAGAATTGTGTTGCATGTAGAAGTTGATCGAAGAGGTCATCAATGTGAGGCAATGGATACTTGTTTTTTATAGTGAGCTTGTTGAGGGCTCGGTAGTCGATGCAGAGGCGCATAGACTTGTTCTTTTTTTCCACAAGTAGTACAGGAGATCCGAAAGGGCTGCGACTGGGCCGAATGTGACCTTTGTCGAGTAGTTCGGTGACCTGTCTTTGGATTTCTTCATTTTGAGTGTGAGAAACCCGATAAGGAGGTTTCGACGGTGGATTTCAGATGCTCTCAGCAGGTTACCTCTAGCATCAGCCATGGTAATCTCTACATTATCTGTGGATGTTCCGAATTCATTCAAAGGAAAGTATTTCAATGATAAAGACTTTGGCACAGCAGTACAGGTTCTTTCAAAAGATCAACCTTCGACTTCCGAACAGAAGATTTTCTCATCCTATTCTTATACGGACGACCTTCTGTATTATCAAGATCGCGTCTGTGTACCACATGACAAGGATGTTCGACGTCTTTTGTTAAAAGAGCATCATGTAGTTCCTTATGCTGCCCATCCAAGCATCAATAAGACTTATCGGTTACTCAGTGCAACATACTACTGGCCTCAGATGAAAAGCGATGTCATCAAAATGGTTACATCTTGCTTATCTTGTCAACAAATGAAAGCAAGTCGACGACTTCCAACAGGACTTCTTCAGCCTCTTCCAGTTCCAACTGAAAGGTGGGAAAGTATTTCCATGGATTCCTGTGGAAAAAGATCCAGGTAGGGCTGGAAAAAAGGTTGGTTGAGGTATTCAGGAGGATCCTTTGTTGGTGTCTCCTCTACTGCCGTAACTAACAGAAGTGAAGTCTTTACTTGGCGTTTACGAACCCACTTCTTTACTTGTAGGGCAGAGGCAACTGGGGTTGAAGGAGAATCCCTAGATCCAGTTAGCTCAATAAGTTTTCCCTGGTGGACAAACTGGATAGTATGGCTGCGAAAGCTGATTGATGGATCATAATCGTATAGCCACTGTTGTCCGAGTATGACATCGTACCGAGAAAGAGGCATGATGTCGAAGTTCAACTTGTGCGTATAATGTTGGATGTGAAAAGACAAGTTTTTGATCCTGGTATTGCACAAGAAAGTCGTTCCATTTGCGAGTTCAATCTGATAGTCCATGAGACTAGGACTAGTGGTCAACCGAAGTTTATCGACCACAGAACTGGCTAGGAAATTATGAGAACAGCCACTGTCGATGAGGATGGTGACCGTTGTTCCACGAATCGATCCTTGAACGCAAAGTACTTGAGTGGCCAGGGAAGGTTCGGGGTTGCTGGCAAGGCTCAGGTGGATGGTATTCGCCATTCGAACAGCTTTGCCTTTCTTGTCTTGTGCTGAGGTAGCATCTTCTTTTTGGGAAGTGCTAGGTTCCATATTAGAATTTTGTTTTGGTTGCTTGGGACAATCGAACCATCTATGGTCGCCTGTACAGATGGTACAAAGTCCTTTTGAGCTGGAGTTGTTCTTCTTGTTAGTGGCCGCACCTTTATGTTGGGGATGCCGGTAATGACTTTGTGAAGAAGAAGAAGTGCGATCCTTGGAGGGGTGCTTCTGTTGGAATCCAGCAAATGATTTCTGAGGCTTTTGGGGATCTTGAGAGTGTCGCTGACCTGGATTACCGAAGTTTTTTCGAAACCTAGTGTTATCTTGAGGGCGAGCACCTTTGGCCATAGGAGAGTTCTGTGTGCGATTAGCACTCTGCTTCCCTGTGTTTAGGAAATCTGTAATGCGCTCTGCGTAAGCAGTAGCGCCATGTGTGGTGGTGATGTTTGCTTTAAGAACATCAATGCGTAACGAGGGATTTAGGCCTGAGATGAAAGCATGAAGGCGATCATCCTCAGTTAAACCATCAATCTCCAGCACTAATGTGGTGAATTGAGAGATATAGGAAGACAGGGAACCCGTTTGCTCCAACTGTCGGAGTTTTGAACGTGCTTGGAAGTCCGCATTGGCAGGTACAAACTGCTTACGGAGCACGTGTTCAAAACGTTCCCATGTTAACACACTTTTTCCGTCCTTTAAGCGTCTTTGCCACCATAGAAATGCTGTATCCTTCAGGAGGGAGGCTGCCAAGGCGATCTTTTTGCCTTCCGTGAGGTCAACAGTGTCAAAATACATGCGCATTTTAGCGAGCCATTGGTCAACTGTTCGGCGATTGCGTTGACCAGTGTACGCTTCCGGAAGTTTGACGTCAGGTCTTTTAGTTTTGGAAGCTTGAAGTAATCGGTAGAGGGCACGTAGTTCAGTGTTTTCTACCTCTGGTGGGAAAGAGTCCGCATCATCGTCTGGTTGCGTCACGTCATCCTCTGTATGTGTTGGACTTTGAGAATCTTGAAGTTGTTGAACTTTTTGAACCAAGTCGGAGATGCTGTCCTGAAGCTGAGATATTTGAAGTTGCAATAGTGATTCACTTTGGACGTTGCCTTCAGGGGTCTTTTTGGGACTTGATTCTTTAATCTCTGGAGAGGCTTCACGCGAGCGGTGCGACATGTCGGAGATCCCTGTGAGAAAAGTGCGAGCTTGCGCTCTAGTTTGTACCATTCCTGGAAGAGGGTTCGGGCTGCTCCCTGAGGTTGCTCATATTGGAGGGGGCAGGCGAGGCAGGATGGAACCACCCGTGGAAATCTGGTAAGGGAGGTCCTGTCTGAGGTAACACTAGTGATGCTGAAAGTGGTGTTATTGCTCGTGATAGGACAGGGGTAGGTAGCAGAGTCCACGGATTTGAAAAAGGGTAAGGAGCTGTTGTCGGAAGAGGAGGATATCCAGGAGAGGGAGTGCCTTCAGAATGTAAATACTGACTTGGAGAAGGTACAACTTGTAGAGGAGGATATCTGGGAGCTGAAGGAGGTGGAGAGTACCTTGGAGATGCCGAAGGTGAAGGGTAAAATTCTCTCCAAAAATGAACAGCAAACTCCTGAGGAATATCGTGTTCCGGATATCTTCGTGTCTCGTGGAACACAACCTGTACTGTGCTGAGGAAATAATGTAACTGACTTGCCTCACGCAGAAGGTAGAGGATGTGATCCAAGTCACTCGGAGGGCACGTGACACAGAAGACCCAAGATGCAAAGGCTCCAAAATGGGCTGGCTGTGCAATTTGAACACAATATTGTGTAGTAGCAGATGCCTGAGGTGTCCTTGAAAGGCCGGGTGAATTACCAGGGGTTTCCATGCTTTAATGTGGATTCTTTCATTTGCTGTAATTTGTTAAAGAGAATCCTTAAAAAGCAGATTGGAAAGACTCCACCTGGCAATACTTTAATCTGCCAAGTTATTGCGTAGAAGAAGGCTGCAAGTCGGTGTCCGGAGATCCATGGTGCAATGGTTTGCGAGGAGTGCTCGATACGTGTCTGGTCCGGGCTGTCAACAGGCTGTCTTCATCGCGCCAATAGCTGCAACTGGTGCTGATTTTGCAGGGCCCAATAAATGGCGAAACAAGGGCTGCGGGCTGTCACTGGCGAGGCTTAGAACATTGCCCAGGGCTGGACTGCGCAGGAAAACGGCAGGAGCGAGGCTTGGCTGGCAAGGACTGCGCAGGAAAAAGGGAGGGCTGGCGAGGCCAATGATATCGCAGGGGGGGGGGGTGGTCGTGCAGTACAGGTTCTTTCAAAAGATCAACCTTCGACTTCCGAACAGAAGATTTTCTCATCCTATTCTTATACGGACGACCTTCTGTATTATCAAGATCGCGTCTGTGTACCACATGACAAGGATGTTCGACGTCTTTTGTTAAAAGAGCATCATGTAGTTCCTTATGCTGCCCATCCAAGCATCAATAAGACTTATCGGTTACTCAGTGCAACATACTACTGGCCTCAGATGAAAAGCGATGTCATCAAAATGGTTACATCTTGCTTATCTTGTCAACAAATGAAAGCAAGTCGACGACTTCCAACAGGACTTCTTCAGCCTCTTCCAGTTCCAACTGAAAGGTGGGAAAGTATTTCCATGGATTCCTGTGGAAAAAGATCCAGGTAGGGCTGGAAAAAAGGTTGGTTGAGGTATTCAGGAGGATCCTTTGTTGGTGTCTCCTCTACTGCCGTAACTAACAGAAGTGAAGTCTTTACTTGGCGTTTACGAACCCACTTCTTTACTTGTAGGGCAGAGGCAACTGGGGTTGAAGGAGAATCCCTAGATCCAGTTAGCTCAATAAGTTTTCCCTGGTGGACAAACTGGATAGTATGGCTGCGAAAGCTGATTGATGGATCATAATCGTATAGCCACTGTTGTCCGAGTATGACATCGTACCGAGAAAGAGGCATGATGTCGAAGTTCAACTTGTGCGTATAATGTTGGATGTGAAAAGACAAGTTTTTGATCCTGGTATTGCACAAGAAAGTCGTTCCATTTGCGAGTTCAATCTGATAGTCCATGAGACTAGGACTAGTGGTCAACCGAAGTTTATCGACCACAGAACTGGCTAGGAAATTATGAGAACAGCCACTGTCGATGAGGATGGTGACCGTTGTTCCACGAATCGATCCTTGAACGCAAAGTACTTGAGTGGCCAGGGAAGGTTCGGGGTTGCTGGCAAGGCTCAGGTGGATGGTATTCGCCATTCGAACAGCTTTGCCTTTCTTGTCTTGTGCTGAGGTAGCATCTTCTTTTTGGGAAGTGCTAGGTTCCATATTAGAATTTTGTTTTGGTTGCTTGGGACAATCGAACCATCTATGGTCGCCTGTACAGATGGTACAAAGTCCTTTTGAGCTGGAGTTGTTCTTCTTGTTAGTGGCCGCACCTTTATGTTGGGGATGCCGGTAATGACTTTGTGAAGAAGAAGAAGTGCGATCCTTGGAGGGGTGCTTCTGTTGGAATCCAGCAAATGATTTCTGAGGCTTCTGGGGATCTTGAGAGTGTCGCTGACCTGGATTACCGAAGTTTTTTCGAAACCTAGTGTTATCTTGAGGGCGAGCACCTTTGGCCATAGGAGAGTTCTGTGTGCGATTAGCACTCTGCTTCCCTGTGTTTAGGAAATCTGTAATGCGCTCTGCGTAAGCAGTAGCGCCATGTGTGGTGGTGATGTTTGCTTTAAGAACATCAATGCGTAACGAGGGATTTAGGCCTGAGATGAAAGCATGAAGGCGATCATCCTCAGTTAAACCATCAATCTCCAGCACTAATGTGGTGAATTGAGAGATATAGGAAGACAGGGAACCCGTTTGCTCCAACTGTCGGAGTTTTGAACGTGCTTGGAAGTCCGCATTGGCAGGTACAAACTGCTTACGGAGCACGTGTTCAAAACGTTCCCATGTTAACACACTTTTTCCGTCCTTTAAGCGTCTTTGCCACCATAGAAATGCTGTATCCTTCAGGAGGGAGGCTGCCAAGGCGATCTTTTTGCCTTCCGTGAGGTCAACAGTGTCAAAATACATGCGCATTTTAGCGAGCCATTGGTCAACTGTTCGGCGATTGCGTTGACCAGTGTACGCTTCCGGAAGTTTGACGTCAGGTCTTTTAGTTTTGGAAGCTTGAAGTAATCGGTAGAGGGCACATAGTTCAGTGTTTTCTACCTCTGGTGGGAAAGAGTCCGCATCATCGTCTGGTTGCGTCACGTCATCCTCTGTATGTGTTGGACTTTGAGAATCTTGAAGTTGTTGAACTTTTTGAACCAAGTCGGAGATGCTGTCCTGAAGCTGAGATATTTGAAGTTGCAATAGTGATTCAGTTTGGACGTTGCCTTCAGGGGTCTTTTTGGGACTTGATTCTTTAATCTCTGGAGAGGCTTCACGCGAGCGGTGCGACATGTCGGAGATCCCTGTGAGAAAAGCGCGAGCTTGCGCTCTAGTTTGTACCATTCCTGGAAGAGGGTTCGGGCTGCTCCCTGAGGTTGCTCATATTGGAGGGGGCAGGCGAGGCAGGATGGAACCACCCGTGGAAATCTGGTAAGGGAGGTCCTGTCTGAGGTAACACTAGTGATGCTGAAAGTGGTGTTATTGCTCGTGATAGGACAGGGGTAGGTAGCAGAGTCCACGGATTTGAAAAAGGGTAAGGAGCTGTTGTCGGAAGAGGAGGATATCCAGGAGAGGGAGTGCCTTCAGAATGTAAATACTGACTTGGAGAAGGTACAACTTGTAGAGGAGGATATCTGGGAGCTGAAGGAGGTGGAGAGTACCTTGGAGATGCCGAAGGTGAAGGGTAAAATTCTCTCCAAAAATGAACAGCAAACTCCTGAGGAATATCGTGTTCCGGATATCTTCGTGTCTCGTGGAACACAACCTGTACTGTGCTGAGGAAATAATGTAACTGACTTGCCTCACGCAGAAGGTAGAGGATGTGATCCAAGTCACTCGGAGGGCACGTGACACAGAAGACCCAAGATGCAAAGGCTCCAAAATGGGCTGGCTGTGCAATTTGAACACAATATTGTGTAGTAGCAGATGCCTGAGGTGTCCTTGAAAGGCCGGGTGAATTACCAGGGGTTTCCATGCTTTAATGTGGATTCTTTCATTTGCTGTAATTTGTTAAAGAGAATCCTTAAAAAGCAGATTGGAAAGACTCCACCTGGCAATACTTTAATCTGCCAAGTTATTGCGTAGAAGAAGGCTGCAAGTCGGTGTCCGGAGATCCATGGTGCAATGGTTTGCGAGGAGTGCTCGATACGTGTCTGGTCCGGGCTGTCAACAGGCTGTCTTCATCGCGCCAATAGCTGCAACTGGTGCTGATTTTGCAGGGCCCAATAAATGGCGAAACAAGGGCTGCGGGCTGTCACTGGCGAGGCTTAGAACATTGCCCAGGGCTGGACTGCGCAGGAAAACGGCAGGAGCGAGGCTTGGCTGGCAAGGACTGCGCAGGAAAAAGGGAGGGCTGGCGAGGCCAATGATATCGCAGGGGGGGGGGGTGGTCGTGCAGATATAGCGCAGGTCTGATGCAGGCTGGCTGACCGTACGGCCTGTACGGTGCAGGCTGGCTGACCGTACGGCCTGTACGGCAGACTGGCGGGAGGTACCGTACGGACTGTATGGTTGATTGCGCAGGAAGAAATGGCGAGGGTGGCGCAGGCTGGTGGCTGGCCGTACGGCTGACGCAGGCTGGTACGGAAATCCGTACGGCTGACGCAGGTGCTGCGCAGGGCTGGCCGAAAATTCGTACGTAGCAGTTTTTGGGGAAAAGACTGCGACGATTCGTTGGGCTGCCTAATGGGTTAGTTGCCCCAAAAATTAAATGGGGGGTTTAGTTAACCCTAGGTAGCTAGGGTAAACCTAGGGGTAGGGGATGGGTTTATTTTTTTCCCTTTTTTACCCCTCTAGGTACCCTTTTGTAGGTACTTGGGGCCTAGGAGGTGTGCCTATTCGAAGGGGTGTGACCCTTGGAATAGGTGCACCTGTTCATGAGGGGATATGTCCCTATTGTTAAAAGGGGTGTGACCCTGCATGAATAGGTATGTCCTTTTGTCCACGATGGGGTATGTCCCATGAGTGAGGAGTCGAGACTCGTCACCAAAAGGTGTGTCCCATGGTGGAAAAGGTGCGTCCCTTGGTTTTGGGACAGCCCAAGCACTTGAAAAGACACGATTTTGGTCGTGTCCATTCACATCAACTTGTGATGTGAGGGAGATGGAGAGGCCATGATGACTTTAGGCCGGGTAGGCGTTTAAAAATTTTACGCTCATCCTCTCCATCTCTTCCATGCACAATGTGCACGGATGTCCTAGCGGCAAAAATGTATAAGATCAGCGCTAGAAGGTGGGGGGCATTTCCTACAGGCAGGAGCGAATTTTGCTTTGATACCACTGTAAGAAATCCTAGATTTACTATATTTAGAAATGTGCTAAGGAACAGAAAGGAGACTGAGATAGCAGAGAACAAGGAATAATTGTATTGCTTGAATATCTGTAGGGTGGATGTAATTCATCCATACAATTGGGCCTCTCTTATATAGAGAGTGAAGAGTCACACATGAAAAGGTGTGTACTCCAAAGGGTATGTGCATGAAGAGGTGTGTACCCCTTGTGAAGGGTGTGACCCTTGATGAGAGGGTACATTACAATAGGAATGTCTCTTCATTAGAATGTCTCTTGTGAAGGGTTGTGCCTCATTAAGAAGTGTCCCGTCGAAAAGGCAAGTGTCCCGTCGAAAGGGCATACCCTTCCACAAGTGTCCATTCATCAAACCATCCATAAGTCTAGAAAGAGAAAGGAATACGTCACAGATCGTGACAGCAGGGGCACTCTAGCCTCCATCCAGTTATTTCTCCAGTTGTTTCTAGGTGGTATTGTTTAAAGTTAAGTGGTTGGAAATGATGCAATGTGGTTGTGAATAATGAATATGCAATGCAAGTTATGGTCTACTGCCCTTTAGGAAACTGAAGGTTGGTTATAGTGGTTCCGTTGCCGGGACATTACCATCTTCCTACAGAGGTGAGCCTTGGGTGAAGCAGCCTTGGGTGAAGCAGCCTTGGGTGAAGCAAGCCCCATTTCCTTTTTAATTACACACCGCGAGAGATAATTGACTATCTTCGAGCAGGACGCAGACAGCTTTGAGGAGGAGCACAACACCAGTGAGGGTGAAGAAGAACAAAATGATGAGGGACAGCATTTTCTCTTGAGCATGCCACTGAGGATCCGCAGGACGAGGTAGATGAGGCAGAGGAGCTTGATCCCAATGCCCTTTTTCAGTTACGAATGCAAAGTGTAGTGGAAGCCCTGTCACATCTGCAACAGACTTTCATGGAGATTATGCAAGCTTCTCTTGGTAGTAATGCTCCCCTTGGAAGCAAAAAGACAGCTGAGAAGAAGCAAACAAAGCATAAGAAGACTTAGAGGCGTGTATCTTTCAGTGGACAGCCACCAGAGATGCCCACAGTCACCCCTGTAGTGGGTAATGTCAATAATTTTCATTCAGTTAATCAAGGACAGCAAGTCCTCCCTCAGCCCATGAAGCATCCAGGATATTTTGGCAGAGGATCAGTTTTTCAGTCAATCAGCCCACGGAAGGGCTTAGTATGCATGGTACATACTTGGGTAGTTTCTAGCCAGGAATGCAGAATTTGCAGCAGCATATGGAGGGTGGAATGCCCCTTGCAAATACCAATATGATGTATGCAAACATAGGGATGCAGCCCGGTATGCAGACAAGGATCCCCAGAATGATGAGCAACACTTGGAGTGTGCCATAGATGCAGGGAATGGGATCTGGAATGGTCAACCCCACCATGGGCACATGCAATATGGTACATAATATGGGATCCATGATGCCTCCACCATATTTACAGCCCCTGAAAGATTATAAGGAGGGAGGGGCAGCTGTGAAGTTTGAAATTTTCAATGGGATGCAGGACAGATTGAAGGCTCTGACATTTGTGCAACAGTTTGATGCTGCTGCCTATTCCGGTGGTCATTTCAGAGAGTCTTCCAAGGTATGAAAGGCAGCCACCTTCTTGGAGGGCAACGCACTCCAATGGTGGACCAATTTGCTTTTGCAAGGTAAAGCCCCTAATACTTGGGTCGAGTTCAAGCAAGTTTTCTCATCTGCTTGGCGCATCACCACTTTTGAAGTGGATATAATGACAGCATGGCATAAGCTGGATGCCGCAAACTGTAAGAATCTTGAAGAGTATAACAAAAAGTTCTGGGAGGCCTTATTGCCAGTCAGCTCGTATAGGACTGTATCACTATTTGAATAGGTGGAAAAGTATTGTTGTGGGCTACCATAGGAGCTTCGTGATTATTGCACCAAGACAAAGGTCTCCAACATATCTCAGCTGATTGAGAATGCTACTACAGCCTATGCTCTCATGCAAGGGATGACTCCAAGGTTCAAAGGTAAGCAACATGATGACTCTTTCATGAAAAGGAAATTTGCCAAGACGACCAAAGTCAAGTTTGATGTGGACCCGCGACTTGATAGTAAGCCCAGTACCAGAGAGAGATTGCCTTCTGAGGAACGGCAAGCCCTATTTGAAGCTGGAAAGTGTTTCCTTTGCAAAGAAGAGGGCCATCAGGCCAAAGATTGTCCCAACCGTAAACAGAAACAACCTATGGGAGCACAAGAAGCAAAAAAGGACAGCCACACGTGCTAGGAGATTTGTTTTCCTTCGGTAAAAAGCAGCAATATTGGTATGAATAATTGTAACAGCCAGAAATTGGAGAGTCTCCTCTTTCTAGGCTGCTTTATTATTTGCAGGATGTTTATTCCTTGCTAGTTTTGCATGGTAAGTTGTAGGATGGTACTTCCCTACTAGTTTTGTTGATTTTTGTATCATTCTCTCTCAACTTGAGGGTGGGATGTTCCCTTTGCTTGCTTTCGGCAATGGCTCCATCCAAATCCTGCAGCTATTTTTGAACCGTTTCAAATTCTCTGAGTTGCTTTAAGCAGTGACTCTACAAGATGGTCAGTGTACCCATATTGGGCTGACTGGCTCGATCGCCTTAGCAAGCTCTTGCATAGTGGCATGGTATTCCAGCTCCAGGGCGTAGTACATGTCCTACCAATATTTGGACGTCTTCATCTTGCCTAGAGTTGCTCTCTACTTGATTTGAATCTTGGGCATTTTGTTTGGCTTTCAAGATTGTTGGATATGACGGAGTTAAGGTGTTAGTTTATGTGAGTTTAAGTGAGGTTTAGACATTAGGGTTGATGTCCCAAACCCTAATTTTTAAGGGTTCGGGCCTAGTTCAGCAACCCTAATCTAGTTGTTGGCACGCTTCCCAAGATTAGCTGTACGGGGCTTTTATGACTGCTTTGCATGTGGATCGAGGCTGGCTGTAAGTGTACAAGCTGTTGCACGACTCCCAAGGCCTTGATTGGTGATGTACGGAACCTGTTGTATGGGGTGCATTGATTAATGTACGTGCAGTTTTCCAAGTTGTACGGCTGAACGTACGATCCTCTTGCACGATTGGTGGCGCTCTCTGTTGGTTGATCGTTTCTCATCTCCTGCCCGAGACTTGCTTGCTCCCTTCCCCCCTCTTCTGCCTATATAACTTTCTCTCTTTCATTCTTCTAGCTGCCCTTTTGCCCTGCTAGCCTCGAGTCTGGATCTGCTGCCCCTGGAGGTGTTTTTGGAGCTGGATTGAAGTCAGTTGAAGCTGGTTTGAGTTCTCTTGTCGCCATCCCTTTCATGTGATTGCATTTGGTGATTTTTGGAAGCTTGTTGTTGCTCCATTTGTTGTTTGGAGCTTCCTTTGGACCTTACAGACTTAAGCAGACACTGAGTTACCGAGGGTGTGCGTGGGAGAGTGCTAGAGGGGTAGTGTGCTGCATTTGGATGCCTTGAGGCTGCTTGAGCATTTTGGGAAGTGTATGGATGCCTGGTCATTAACAGTTGGTTACAGTCTTTGTGGAATGCTTGGATACCTTTACAGTTGGTCATGGATGAATGGTGAATGCCTTAGCTTGCACTTGGGTACTAGTGTGTGCACTAGGATGGAATGCAGGTTATAGCCAAGGTTTGGCTTGGACAGTGGATAGCCCTTGGGGCAGAGCACAAGGGTGAGCCCTTGTTGTATGTACCAATTTCATTCCTAAAGAATAAATAAATACCGGACGGGGTGCCAAGTGTTTGGGGCTAGTGTGGTGTCTTGTACTTCGTTTCATTGAGTAGGGGCACTCTAGCCTCCATCCAATTATTTCTCCAGTTGTTTCTAAGTGGTATTGTTTAAAGTTAAGTGGTTGGAATGATGCAATGTGGTTGTGACTAATGAATATGCAATGCAAGTTATGGTCTACTGCCCTTTAGGAAACTGAAGGCCGGTTACAATTGCACTAGCTCACCTCGGTAAATGAAGCTATTTTGGTGAAGCATTGCACGTGAGGTGTTGAAGATCATAACCTTGGTCTTCCCAAGGTTGACTATCAGGTCTCTCTCTTTGTAGAATACCTCTAGGGCCTCTAAATGTCTCAGCAGCCCCTTCGTTGAAGATGATATGAGGACGATGTCATTAACGTATAGAAATATATGTATCATGAGGTCAGCTAGAAGTGATTCCTCGCCCCCTAGGCAGTCTATGAAGAATGCAATCTCATCAACGTAGAGTTCGAAAAGAGTTGGTGAGAGGGGGCAGCCTTGCTTCACCCCTATTGTGCTCTTGACCCAATCCGATAAACCCCTTGGGGCGCAAAATCTTCCTTTTACGGACTCATATAGGCTCATCACACCCCAAATCAAAGTCTCTGGAATCTGCATCTCCTGTAGTTTCTTGATTGTGGGACGGTGCCGAAGGCCTTCCAAAAGTCTAACAAAGCAAGCGTAGGCTTTCTGGTGTCTGGACTTCGCCTCCTCAATGATAGCACTCAAAGTGAAGATGTGATCTAGAGTGGAATGTTGCCTTTGGAATCGTGCCTGTCTTAGTGCCCGCTGCCCTGGAGCCTCTGTATGACTATTGATCTCCCTCTCTATTATTGATCTAGTCCCTGCTATGCGTGATGGAGTTTATGATTTTCAATCTTATGAGTGACTATCGTGAGATTGAAACTGCACTTTGTTGTGTTTTTAGTGGATGAGTTTGGGAATGTTCCTGGATTCATCTAGGTATATGCTTCTGCCGTATTAGTGGACTTGCAAATTTCACCTTGTGAAGTTCTCATCCAAGTTGCGGCCTGTTGGTATTGCGATAATTCTTTCTATCTTAAATGGTGCGTTGCCCTATCAGCTAGATTTAGATTTAGATGCTCGTTTGGGAGAGACTAAAATGAAATTGTTTAGACTTCACAAGCAGTTGTAGCTTGAATGAAGAGATTTGGACTACTTTTTGATTAGCGTTCTCCTTTAGTGCTAGCCTTCGTCATGGCTGAGTTTGCCCTTCACCTCTGGAGTGTTGACAGAAACTCAGTACGAAGACTTTGTATAAATGGATGCTCAAGTATGTGTGGGTGTGTGGATTTGTATGTGTGAGAGCATATGTTTATACTATGGTCTACACCCACTGTTGGGCGCTGATGACGTCAGTGGGGATGTCATCGTAGCTAGTCCCTGCTATGCGTGATGGAGTTTATGGTTTTCAATCTTATGAGTGACTATCATGAGATTGAAACTGCACTTTGTTGTGTTTTTAGAGGATGAGTTTGGGAATGTTCGTGGATTCATCTAAGTATATGCTTCTGTCGTATTAGCGGACATGCAAATTTCACCTTGTGAAGTTTTCGTCCAAGTTGTGGCTTGCTGGTATTGCGATAATTCTTTCTATCTTAAATGGTGCGTTGCCCTATCAACTAGATTTAGATTTAGATGCTCGTTTGGGAGAGACTAAAATGAAATCGTTTAGACTTCACAAGCAGTTGTAGCTTGAATGAAGAGATTTGACTACTTTATGATTAGCCTTCTCCTTTAGTGCTAGCCTTCGTCATGGCTGAGTTTGCCCTTCACCTCCGGAGTGCCGACAGAAACTCAGTACGAAGACTTTGTATAAATGGATGCTCAAGTATGTGTAGGTGTGTGAATTTGTATGTGTGAGAGCATACTTTTATACTGATGACGTCAGTGGGGATGTCATAGTAGCTAGTCCCTGCTATGTGTGATGGAGTTTATGGTTTTCAATCTTATGAGTGACTATCGTGAGATTGAAACTGCACTTTGTTGTGTTTTTAGAGGATGAGTTTGGGAATGTTCCTGGATTCATCTAGGTATATGTTAGAAACAAGAGAGTGAGAGAGCAGGAAGCAAGAGAGCTGAACGTAATACTTGCAATAGAAGAAGTGACTAATACAAGAAGTGGGATGGGTTTTGTCTAAGTACAAAACCTTATCCTTCACTAACCATAGTTAGTGAACTAACTGTGGTTAGGGGAAAAACCTCTAAATGAGGGAAAAGTGCCCCTAACCTACTTATTACATTACATTGGTCACTGCTGAATTATAATAATAATTCTAACACCCCCCTGCAGTGCCAATGTCATGTACAAGGAAATGATCAATCACCAAAAGGATATAAGTTCAGGGCACTACGAAATGTCTCAAACTTTTAACGTGGAAGTGGTTTGGTGAAGATGTCTGCAACATTGTCATGTGTTGACACATAGATCATACTGATCTCTCCTGCATGCAACTTCTCTCTGACATAGTGATAGTGAACTTCAATGTGCTTCGTGCGAGCATGAAACACAGGATTCTTTGCCATTGCTATAGCACTCTGACTATCAGTGAGAATCGGAGAAGGACCCTCCAATGAAAGATGAAGATCAGCAAATAAATGACGCAGCCAAACACATTCAACTGTCGCTGTGAAAGCTGCCCTGTACTCAGCTTCACATGAGGAGGTAGCCACTGTAGACTTTTTCTTGCTTAACCAAGAAATGCAAGCATGTCCTAGAAAGAAACAATTCCCACTGGTGGACTGCCCAGTATCATAGTCTCCAGCCCAATCTGAGTCACTGTAAGCATGCATCTGCAAGTCACCCCCCTTGGGAAACATCAAGCCAAAAGACTTTGTACCTTGCAAGTCACGGAAGATGCGTTTTACAGCCTGCCAATGCATAGTCTTTGGGCTGTGCATATACCTGCTTACCTGAGAAACTGAAAACTGGATATCAGGTCGTGTATTGCAGAGATAAATGAGGCATCCAACAGCCTGACTATAGAGTGTGACATCAATTGATTCACCTGCATCATGCATTGTAAGCTTCAGCCCCGGCTCCATGGGAGTGGACATAGGCTTGCAATCATGCATGTTGAATGTGTCCAAGAGCTTTTGAACATACTTGGACTGAGACATAACAATGCCATGTTTCTCTTGAATAAACTGGATCCCCAAAAAGAAATGTAACAACCCCAAGTCTGACATATCAAATGTAGCTTTCAATTGGGCCTTGAAATTTGCAATTATTTCCTCATTTGATCAGGTGAGCAGCATGTCATCTACATCAGGAATGATGACCAGAATATCCCCCCCATCCTTCTTGATGTAGAGGGTGCTCTCAGTTGGACTATTGTGCAGCCCCTTGCTGGTCAGAAAGGCATCAATTTTGGCATACCATGCACGTGGGGCTTGTTTCAGCCCATACAAAGCTTTATTCAGCTTGCATACGTGAAGTGCATTTCTTGAAATTTCAAAGCTCGGAGGTTGTCTGCCCTTCACCTCCGGAGTGCCGACAGAAACTCAGTACGAAGACTTTGTATAAATGGATGCTCAAGTATGTGTGGGTGTGTGGATTTGTATGTGTGAGAGCATATTTTTATACTATGGTCTACACCCACTATTGGGCGCTAATGACGTCAGTGGGGATGTCATAGTAGCTAGTCCCTGCTATGCATGATGGAGTTTATGGTTTTCAACCTTGTGAGTGACTATCATGAGATTGAAACTGCACCATGTTGTGTTTTTAGAGGATGAGTTTGGGAATGTTCTTGGATTCATCTAGGTATATAAACCTCTTCCAACAAGTCTCCATTAAGGAAAGCTGTTTTAATGTCCAACTGATGAACATTCCATTCAAAATTTGCAGCCATGGCTATAACTGAAATTTTGGTTGTCATCCTGGATGTAGGAGCAAAAGTCTCCTCATAATCTATGCCCTTTTTTCGAGCATATCCTTTTGCAACCAGCCTTGCCTTGTACCGATCAATGGACCCATCTGGTTTTCTTTTGACTTTGAAAACCCACCGTGTACCTATGGCATTCTTACCTGGTGGCAAATCCACAACATCCCAAGTCATAAATCTTGGCCAATTATGAGGGTTTGATAGTTCCCAGTATCCATGGGGTCTCTTGCTTTGTGTATCGGTACAATAGTGGTAGTGCTCCAAGCAGTTGGGAAGCCATGGCATACAGCATGGTTGAACATTTGTGCGAGAACCTGGGCTAAGACCTCCTCCCCATGTGCAAAATGCACAGTCCATAGGCCCTCATGATCCTATGCACGCATGTACGCTTGCACACATGCATGCGTGCAAGCATGTGTTCGTGCACGTGCATGCACATGTGCGTACACACACTTTTTTTTTTGGGTGAAACCACTGTATTTATATTAGAAAAAGTTTTTACAATGAGAATAGTCTCGAGAAAAGCCTATTTTGAAAAATCAAAAGCAGTGGAAAAACACCTCTAGAGAAGGTACATCCAAGTCATTCTCATGACAAGCATCATACAGAGATTGCCGTAATGATGCTCTAAAAGACTCATATGGTTTGAGCAATGGGCTCCTTAAGAAAACTTGATTCCTTTGCTTGCAAATTGTCCATAGCGTCCAAAATCTGACCCAATGAAAAAAAAGAGTGTATTGGGCCTATGCGGGAAGAAATCTGCCAAATAACGAGAAAAATTTACCAAACCGATGACCCGGAAATCTCAATTGAAGACAGTGAGAGATGCTATCCAATAGAGCTCTGGAATGAGGACAACCACAGAAAAGATGTGGGACTGTCTCTGAAGAAAGAGTACACCTCAAGCAATGAGGACCTGTAATCCCACGTTTGGCCAAAGTGACTCCCACTGAAAAAACCCCCACCAAACATGTCCAAAGAAACAATCTTTCGCACGCACGCACGCCTCTCCTAGATACACAAAACTAAACAACTTAAACTTCTACAAAAAAGAACAATCAAACTAACGCTTTAGCTTTAAAACAAGTACACGTTTGGCTTATAATAGATGTTATTGGAAAGAGCTTGAACATCCGTGCTAGAACCGGGGCTAAGATCTTCTATCCATGTGTAAAATTCTCAATCCGTAGGCCCTCATGATCTTGTGCACGCATGTACGCTTGCATGTGATAGATCGTGGGACGGTGTCGAAGGTCTTCCGAAGGTCCACAAAGCAAGTGTAGACTTTCTGGTGTTTGGACTTTGCCTTCTTAATGATAGCACTCAAAGTGAAGGTGTGATCTAGAGTGGAATGCTGCCTTCAGAATCGTGCCTGTTTTAGTGCGTGCTACCCCAGAGCCTCTGTATGACTACTGATCTCCCTCTCTATTACAAATCCATAAATCTTGGCCAATGTGTGGCCAATCATGAGGGTGTGATAGTTTCCAGTATCCATGGGGTCTCTTGCTTTGTGTATCGGTAGTGGTAGTGCTCCAAGCAGGTGGGAAGCCGTGGCATATAGCATGGTTGAACATCTGCTTGGAGATACACAAAACTAAACAACTTAAACTTCTACAAAAAAGAACAATCAAACTAACGCTTTAGCTTTAAAACAAGTACACGTTTGGCTTATAATAGATGTTATTGGAAAGAGCTTGAACATCTGTGCTAGAACCGGGCTAAGATCTTCTATCCATGTGTAAAATTCTCAATCCGTAGGCCCTCATGATCTTGTGCACGCATGTACGCTTGCATGTGATAGATCGTGGGACGGTGTCGAAGGTCTTCCGAAGGTCCACAAAGCAAGTGTAGACTTTCTGGTGTTTGGACTTTGCCTTCTTAATGATAGCACTCAAAGTGAAGGTGTGATCTAGAGTGGAATGCTGCCTTCAGAATCGTGCCTGTTTTAGTGCGTGCTACCCCAGAGCCTCTGTATGACTACTGATCTCCCTCTCTATTACAAATCCATAAATCTTGGCCAATGTGTGGCCAATCATGAGGGTGTGATAGTTTCCAGTATCCATGGGGTCTCTTGCTTTGTGTATCGGTAGTGGTAGTGCTCCAAGCAGGTGGGAAGCCGTGGCATATAGCATGGTTGAACATCTGTGCTAGACCTCTTGCCCATGTGCAAAATGCTCAATCCGTAGGCCCTCATGATCCTGTGCACACATGTACGCTTGCACACATGCATGCAGCAAGCATGTGTGCATGCACATGTGCACACACACACACACACACACACATGCAACACTAGCCTCTCCTAGATACACCAAACTAAACAATTTAAATTTCTACAGAAAAGAACTATCAAACTAATGCTTTATCTTGAAAACAAGTACACGTTTGGCTTACAATAGCTGTTATTGGAAAGAGCCAAAGGGATGGAGGGATGGGAGTTTGAGACATGTTGGGAGGACATGAAAGCCTTAGTCGGAAGTTAAGAGGTAGCCAATCTTGGAAGAAGTAAAAGTGGACAAGAGGTCGATAGATAGTGAGGGGCAAGGAGCGACAAAACAGAGGGTGGGAAGAGACAATGAGAGAGGCTTGAGTAGAGGAAATGATGGGTGGGATAGAGTGGTAGGGTAGGGGAGAGGTTGAGAGAGAGAGAGAGAGAGAGAGAGAGAGAGAGAGAGAGAGAGAGCTCCATATTTTACCACTAAATGTGTGTCCTTTGCAGGCCACAGGTGACAATAGCTACTGCCATCGTGTTTTGTCACCGTTTCTTTTTACGGCAATCCCATTTGAAGAATGATAGATATGTAAGTATAGCTGATAACAGATGTATACAGGTAGCTTGAGATATGCATGTTAGTTGTCCACTTTCTAAACTATAAAGTGTTTGTCTGTTTTTTCTCCTTGAGAAAGTTCTTATTTGTTCTCTTTAAGCCATATGGTTGTAGTAAAAGGCTGTGCACTTTAAAGAAACCCAATGTGAATTTGAGAGAAAATCTGATTTTTCATTGACTTATACTTCTATTTTGTGAATATGCCAGTCTTCTTTTGAGATTAGTATTTACTCTAATGATGCTCTAATGTATGAATAGAATAGAATAATGGCATAGAATGAGGTTGAGAAGCCTTTTTTCATCATATGGTGAAACCATTTCCTGTGCTGAATATTTTTCTCTTGCGCTTCTTCTACCTCTCTCTCTCTCTCTCTCTCTCTCTCTCTCTCTCTCTCACACTCTGCAAGCAACTAGGGCCTAGGACAACTTGTCGGGCTGGACCCCCCCCCCAAGGCACTTTATTTCTTGAGAGAAAGTGAGTACACAGTTCAGTGTAGAGCTGAGCATACAAAATCCAAAACGTGAATTTTTTTAAAATACATGAGCTTTCAGGATCTCCTTCTTGGCAACAAGCCACTTGTCAATTTCTACATTACTTTCCTAATTACATGCCACTAAAGGCAACTCTGGAGTCTTCGAAGCACTTGGTCACGCGAACTGCCTCCTAGACTCTTGTTAGGCTCCATTGCGCTTAGGAAAATAACTCTTCCTAGTACCTGCAACAATTACTTAAAGCGCACCACCATGGCACCCATTAATTGTTAGCGCTTTGCATGCAAATAACACACTGTGGACTAATTCTAGTCACAGTGGGCGTCCCCACTGAACACATGTGCACACATAACAAATATAAAAATATGTTTAATCTCTGGTTGATCGGAGTCAACGCTCTTGATCATAATTAAGGGGCTTTGACCAAGGGTCGAGGCACCTTAATTATAGTCAAGTCTCTCCAACCGAAGGTGGCACAACTCTCCAACTGAAGTTAACCTTCTTGGTATAAACCAAGTCTTCCTGACCGAGATCAGGCTTACTTGACCGAAGTCAAGTATCTTTTACTGTAGTCAATTCTTTGACCAATAGAAAAACTCTTTTGACCATAATTAACCCAGATGGAAAACTCTTTAATTATGATCAAATAAATGGTCAACTGTACTTTGACTTAGGGTATTTACATTGTGGTGACATCCCCTTGGCTTCTATTCAGTTGATCTCAAGTGAAAAGCTTCCTTGTAAGCATCCAAAAGTTGTGGATGATCGGACAACATGTCTTCATCCATCCACTTGGCATCCAATGCCGTATAATTCTTGAATTTTACAAGGTACCTGTACAATTCCTTGCCCTGAGGGCCTTAGCGTACAGTATGGTACACGATCTGCTCTGGCTAAAGGACCTCCTCTGGCTCATCCACTTTTGGTGGATCCTCTGATATAGCTTTCTCGAACGTTAAAAGTACCCAATCCCCTTCCTTGAGATCCATCTGTCTTCTATGCTTATTTGCATCTCTTTTATGCTTCTCTTGAGACCTTTCAATTGCTGTCCGGACTTGGCTGTAAGCTGTCTGGAGGTCTCTCACAAACTGATCAGCTGCAAATATTTCATCCTTGGTCCTCAGGATAGGTGGCAGAATCACCTTCCCATAGATGACCTCAAAGGAGGCTTTCCCTGTAGAGCTGTGTACTGTATTATTGTAAGCGAACTCTACCAATGTTAGGTACTTTTCCCACTCTGAACCTTGGTCACCCACGTAGCATTTTAGCATATCCAATGCTGTAGAATTTGCTACTTCACTTTGATCATCTGTCTGGGGATGGAAAGAAGAATACAAATTCAGATTCGTCCCCATATTATCAAATAAAGCTCTCCAGAATAGATTGGTTATTCTGGGATCTCAATCACTGACAATGGACTTAGGCATACCATGATGCTTAAAGATCTGTGCAATGAAAAGCTTAGCCAAGCTTAGCCATATGATTTGCCTTTATGGTTTTACGAATCGGAATGAAATGAGCTTGCTTGCTGAAGCTATCACTGATAGATCAAATCTCATCATTCCCTGACTTTGATCTTGGCAAATAAAAAATGAAGTCCATTGTAATACTTTCCCACGGTGCCTGAGGCACGGGAAGAGGCATAAGTAGGCCAGGTGCCTTCCGTTTATCATACTTCACTTTCTAACACGTAAGGCATTCAGTAACAAACTGATGTATATCTTTCCGCATCCCTGGCCAAAGGAAATACCTCTCTAGTGTGAGAGTTGTTGCTGTAATTCCTCTATGTCCAGCATAGGGAGGTGCATGGCATTCTTCCAAAATCTTTTTCCTCATCTCTTGGGTGATGCATAGGCATGCATCTTTCATTAAATACCCATCTTTCAGGGAACAGGGACTGGTGGACTGCCCCTCTTGCATTTGCGGTAAAATCTCATCAAAATCTGCATCATTAGCATATTGCTCCCTCATGCCTTCCAGGTCTTGATGATAAGCAATGGTCACATTGTTGACCCGGGGTCTTCGGGACAAGGCATCTGCCACTTTGTTCGGAATTCCTAGAGTATGGACAATCTGAAAATGATACATTGACAGCATATTTGCCCATTTCATATGCTTCTCGGAGAGTTTTGTCTGAGTTGGAAAATATCTCTGACTTTGGTGATCTGTTTTAACAGTAAAATTTGCACCCAAAAGATAATGCTTCCATGTATTCACAGCATGAACTACAGCCAATAATTATTTTTCATAGATCCCCAGATATCTTTCAGCATCATGCAATCTTCGGCTTTCATATGCCACTACATGTCCATTTTGATGTAATGCAGCTCCAACACACTCTCCACAGGCATCGCTATCAACATCAAAAGAATGATACAGATCCGGGACTACAAGCATAGGTTCTGTAGTCAACTTCTCCTTGAGTGTATTGAATGCTTTCTTCTGTGACATCCCCCATGTGAAGGCTGCATTTTTCTTAGTAAGGTCATGTAGTGGAGCTGCGATATCAGCAAAATGCCTGATGAATCTCTTGGAGCAGAGTCCCAAAAAACTACGGACCTCATGCACAGTTTTCAGCTCAGGCCATTCTTGGATGGCTCGGATCTTTGCAGGATCCATCTGCATCGTATTCATACAACCCGAATGTAGTGTGAAAAGCTGTCTTATGCACATCTTGTGGTTGTATTCCGACTAGATGATAGTCACTCTTCAAGTCTATCCTGCTGAAAATTGTTGCTCCTCTGAGCTGGTCAAGCTCATCATCTCTGCGTGGTATCGGAAATCTATTTTTGATGGTCATCTTATTCAATGCATGATAATCAATGCACATTCGAAAAGAACATCTTTCTTCTGTACTAAAGGTACTGGTGAGCAAAAAGGAGATGAGCTGGGCTGAATCAACCCTTTGGACAGCAATCTCTTCTTTCTTTCTTTGAGTCGCACTGACTCTATAAGGTGGTCTATTTGGTGGCTCACTACTAGGCATTAACTCTATCTGATGATCTTCTGGTCTCTCTGGGGGTAACTCCCCTGGCAAAGCATTGGAAAAGCAATCTTTAAAGTTTACAAGAAACTGACATTTATCTTTGTCTGCATCATTCATTTCAGCATGCATATCATTCTCTTTTTCTTTTACAAAAACCATGTACGCGGAAATTGCAGACTTTATTGCTTTACCACATGAAACATTAGATACAATGGGGATAGTTTTCCTTTATTCCTAGCAACTAAACGCTGGTTTTTTCCCCTATGGATAAAACTCAGCACCCTCTCAAGGTATTCTATCGTTACTTCCTTACGATGGAACCACGGTGTACCAAGTACAACATCATGCTGCTTGAGAGGAGAAATTAAGAAGTCCTCTTGATCTACATAGCTTACATATGGACACGAAGTTTTCCAATCAAAGGAGTAACTTGCACTGGATTTCCCTAGAACATTTGATCAGCATCAAGAGCTCTGCCTAGCTCTTCAGTTTTAATCTGTCATCCTGCTTCAACATGTATCCACTTGCTTGGTACTATTTCTTTTTGTTTTTCAATAGTATGCTTATTAAGAAATGAAATGTTTTCCTACTGTTTAGTTACGGACAATGGGGACTAGGTCTAGCATTTGAGGGTGGACCCCCTTGCTTGGGGTTATGGGCATTAGTGACCCACAAGAGTGATGGCCTCTCTTTGAGAGGAACATCTAGGAACCACACCCCACCTGAGTACCCAAACATGGGACCAATCAAATGCACAGATTGCATACCGACCTAGGAACCATTCAAGAGAATGTTCCTTGAGCTTTGGGTGTGGGCTTGGCAGCATGCCAAGAGTAATGGAGATACAAGATAAGACGACAAACAAATGAGCTTAGTATGGCTCAGTTATGACCTTAGAGTACGTCAATAGATAGTCTAAGCTGTTAGGAACCTGTGGGTGCGATCAAAATTAAATTCTGACAACTTTGAAATTTTAGGGTTTTTGGGAGTGACGTGGCAGCTAACACGTGGCAGACTGCCACATGGAATCTGAGCTGGCAGGTCAGTCCACCTGTCCCACACATGTGGCATCTTGCATGGCAAGTGGCAGGGTATGCAGGCCAAGTGTTTGGGGCAGGTTGTGGGCTGTCCTCTTTGGGACTGCAGCCCACCAAAAATCTGGGACAAGTGTCCACCTTCCACTCTAGGCCTAGGGGGGGGGGCTGAGCCTATAAAAGAAGGCCTCTCCCTTTCATTCCACACATGAAAATTTCGTCACTTTTCTTCTCCCTCCTTTTGGATGATGCAGCAGAACCTCTCCAGCTCCTTGGGTGCAGCCAGCTTCTCCCCAAGCCATTCTCTCACCTCAGCAGCACTTTCTCTCTCTACAACAGCACATTCTCTCTCTACAGTTCCAGCCCCTCCTCTCCAGAAATCTGCCCCCTCTCAGCTCTTCTGGAACAGCAGCAGCATCCTCTCTCCTTCACCTAGCCTGGAGCAGCCACAGCCCCTTTCTCTCTCCTGCTGCAGTCTTTCTCTCTCTACTGCAGAATTTCTCTCTCTACTGTTCCAGCCCATTTCCCTTGCAGAAATCTGCCTTTCTGTGCACCTCTGGAACAGCAGCAGCTCCTCTCTTACATCTCCTCCCTTGGGATCAGCATTGGCACTCTCTCTCTACAGCTATCACTCCATAAAAGCTTTCTCTCTCTAGCCTACAGGCTGTTTTTCTCAACTGTTCTCATTCCAGCCCCATTTCCACACTCTCCTCACCCAAGGTAGCTTCAGAGGCATCAAGGACTTCATCTACAAAAGGGTCAAGTCACGAAGGGAGCCTGTATTGTCAAGTTTATCTCATTTACAGCACTATTTCATGTTGTTTCTACTATCTTTCTAGAAACTAGTGCTTGTCTCTAATGTTGGATGTAAGTGGTGATTGTTGCAGGCTTCTTCCTTGTGGATTGGGCAAGCCTAGAGTTGAAACCTGAGCTTGGAATCCTCTTTTTTTGTTGTCTACCTTGCACATATGCTCTTGAGTCTTGTATCTAGGTCCTAGGTTTTCACTGAGTTCATCAGTTTGGAAGGTGCATTGCACCTTGGTCTTGTATCTCCATTTTCAAGAATAAAGTGAGCCTGGATAAGGGGAGGGGGGCGTCTTGGCCCCTCAATCATATTGCATTTTCCAATGATGTCACTTTGTGTTTAAGCTGTATAAGTCTTAATTCCAGCTTAATTGCAAACTCTTAAGTTCAAGTATATGTGTTTGGCAACTCGCAATCATCTCATTCAAATGCCTCTGCAAAATCCGTTGTCTGAATCGATAGAAAGCACCGAGTAGTTTACATAATCCCTAATCTCAGGGCTAAATCTTCCAATATGAAATTGTCTGTAGACCCTGGATCAAGTAGGATTAATGCTTGCTGATCTCTTATCTTTCCCCATGATAGCAAAAGTTCTTTTTCCTTTGGGTCTGAGGTGGGATTGCTCCCACCATTGGCCTCGGTGGTACTTGTGGCTTTTTCTGCTCCTTAGAACCCGAAGGCTTCTCAGGGCACTGGGCAGCCATATGCCCCTCTTTCCCACATCTAAAGGATTTCCCATCTCTGTGGAATTCAGCTATCTATTGTGAAGTGAATGGGGATTTGTCTTTATATGACTTTGAAAGCTGAGTACTCCTCGGATTTGAAGGCTAAAACCCTTTCTTTTCAACCTTGGGATACGTTTCTTTTCTGATTTTGAAAAATCAGTTTTCTTTCTTTCAGCACCTCCTGCATGCAAGGATAGCACTGTGGATGGATCTTGTAACGGCACGAGACTAGCTACTGAAGCTGAATGCATAATGTCCTGGATGTTCTTTGCCCCCAAAGCATTCACCACTGCCTGAATTTTTGGACTACCTGCAAATAAGCATCCCAAAACTTTTGGTTGTACACATCCACTGTATCTCCTGCATCCATATGCAAACTGTCCCAATCTTGAAGAACATGATCTCTAAACTGTTTAGGCATGAACTGTTGGTAGAAGGCTTTCTTGAAGCCCTTCCACCTCTTTGGGGCTGACCCATCTGTGGTCTGTGCACTCCACCATGCATTAGATGTCGCTGTCAAGTGCAAACTGACCATTCTCAACTTGGAGGATTATGAAAACTTTTCTGTACCGAATGTAGCATCAAACTGCATGATGAAGTGCAATGCTTTGTCTGTATGACCATATTGTCCATTATAGGTCATAAACTTGACAGATTTACCTCCATCTTTGAATTCCTTGGTCTCTTTGGAAGACTTGCTCTTCCTAGACTTCTTGTGTTTCCTTCTTTTCTTGGATGGTTTATTTGATAAAGAAGAAGATACATAAGTCGAGCTCGGGGTAGACGGTGAAGGACTTAGAGATCGGTGGTGATGCCTCGATCTCTTCTTGCTAGGAGACCGTCCCCTATGAGATCTCTCTCTCTCTCTCGGGCTGTACATGAGAGTGTGCCTCTGGCATCGGCACATCATATGCTGCATTAGGCATATTTTCTGCTTGAAACAAATACTGAGCTCTTGGATCCCTTCTAAGATTTTCCATCTCTTGCATACGAGTGCGTACCATCTGCTCAAATTCTTGCTGATTTTTCTACACACTTCTCTGTCTTGGATGTGCATCCCTATCTTGTGAATCCCACTGGATAGGTGATTGAGCCATTCTCTTACAAGTCGTCTGAGATCTGCAAGTTTCTCACACACACTGTGTATGCAACTGATGCACGTTGCCTTGGCTTTTCAAAGAGAAAAATTGCCTCCACAAGAGGTGTCTTGCATTCACGATCTATGCCAGTACCGGGCTGTCAACTCAAGGCATATACCCACAAAGTTGCCAAAGCATCAACAACTATATTGCCCCTTTTCTGGCTGCTGCAAAAAAGCACTAAGTATGCATCTGATTCCCTTTTTCTGAGCACAAAGGGATGCATTCTGATTTTCTCTGATTTCTGCTTTTTTTGACAGTAAATACTCTCTCAGGTAGGTGAAAACTGCTAGCAGAAACAGTCCCTGCAACTTTTTTTTTTTGGGGGGGTGTGACAGTAACCAGATGGGTAATTGCTGGTTACTCTAACCAGACTGACTGGTTATGGTTTGGTTAGTCTGCAACTAGATTAACTGAGTATAAAGTCTTTAGAGGGTCATGAATGTTTTCGGATTTTTTTTTCCACTGGAGTTCTTGAGAGAAAGTAGTTGAAAGTAAAAGTAGATCAAGTTGGTTTTGGTCTTCACACTTGTTACGTTGGGGGTGAGTATCTTGTACATGATCTAGATGATGTATAGGCTAGGTAGTGGTATTAGCCAAGGTTGCTAAGTAAATGGTGGTGCATACATTTACAGATTAGCCTGCATTTATTTTGAAAGCTATACCGAGCTTTCAAACCTCCAGAATCCTCCTTTCCACACATGCATTCCATTTGTAGTTGCCTGTAAAATCCAGCCCTAGCTATTTATATATGTTACTGTTTCCAGGGGTTTTCCTTCAAAGGTGATATCCACTTCTTTATTACGTGTTCCAATCACCATTACCTTTGTCTTATCTATGTTGACCTGCATGCTTGAGTGTTTGCAAAACTCTTTTAGTGTATCCAAATGTTTTTGTAGATTCTCCTTGTTCTTTGCAAAGAATACCATATCGTCCGCATAGATAAGCATTAGCAAAGCTGGGGGGGGGGGAGAGAGAGAGAGAGAGAGAGAGAGAGAGAGAGAGAGAGAGTTTATTAAAGTCTGCTAAAGACCAATGGGTCTATGGGATTGATAGAAAACCTTATACAATGAGTAAAAGGGTGGAGCTTCTAAGCGAGCATCCTAACCCATGCTAGAACTGTATAGACATAGTCATCTCTGGCATCATCATCCACATAATATATGCAATCTGATCCTGTGCAATACAATACGATGCAGCATACATAAGGAAAGCTTAAGGCGTCAAGGTTCGATGACGGATTGGGTAGTGTAGGCAAGAATCCCGTGATAGATTGCTGTCTGTTATCTGGAGGAGTATTCCGTGGTGCCCTCCTGGTGGCTACTCTACGCCTGACAAGAGCCACAATAACCCTTGTTGGGCATATCCTAGGTCTGAAAATAGATGAGGAATCAACTAGTATAATCTGTACATCTGTCCTCTGTCCAGTGTGTCGCGTCTTGATCTCATGGTCTCTACCTTTCCTGCTATCTACGGTTGGGGGGACAGTGTGCTCTGGGAGGAAGAACTCTGTGATCATGCTCTGGGATGGGCCAGACAAGGTGTCCCGTCCTTGTCTTCGTGACTAATGAGACACTCTCTATGTCGGAGCGCCTCGTGAATGAAGGCGCCAACGCACCTTTGATGTGGCTATGAGAGAAGTTTAGAAATGCCCTCGGACCTGTCTCTGAAAAGTCAGTGGTATCGCCTGCGGATCTCATAGTAGACTGGGCAACGGAAGGCAAAGTGCTCCTTTGACTTGACCTCATGTTGCTCACATAATGTGCAGATACGGCTGTCCCTGGCGATCCCCTCTGCCCAACCACTCTCGATACGGAGTGGGTTTGATGACACACGGAATTGTCCAATGGCAATTCTGAGTGAGTGTGGCAGGTCGATTTGGGTGAACCCTGGTAGGACAATGAAACCCTACGTGATAACAAGAGAATTGCAATCTCTCAAGGCGAGTCTACTCTGCCTCAGATAGGTCTGGCCCCCAGCAAGGGCTGCCATACATGCTTGCAGTTTGGACGCGCGAGAGTCTATTAATGTCCACGGGAGAGCAAAGGTCTATGGGACAATAAAAAACCATCTAGTACAACAGCTTAGGGAGGGCACATGGCAGCTCCCAAGGAGTGCATAAAGAAACTACAATTATTTAGAGTACCTAAACTCATCCTAACCTATATATAATTGGCTGTACATAATTTTAAGATTGAGAGTCTTTTGGTTTTGATTTGAATTCCTAAAGAGTGCTATTCCTCCGCGGTACACTGCCCACTTTCCATCCTTCTTGGCAGCCTTAACTTTGGCTAGCTCCATGTTATCTTTCAATTGAGATCTTGTAAGTTCCTTAGCTATCCATAGCTTAGTTCCTTTCAGCTATCCATAGCTTAGTTTCTTTCAGCTTGTAGGATTGTCGTAGGTGTAGGATCGCTAGATGATAGAGAGAGAGAGCAAGGTGCAAAAGAGTCGATAGAGTCTGCCGTCCCGTCAAAACTAGGATAGTGAAAAAAAAGAGTACAAGGTACTTGTACCTAGACCTAAGACTAAGTGCCCTAGGTGTCACATAGGACTAAGTGTCCTATGTGGCCTAAAAGGCACTAACACTACAAGTGCCTATATTTATGCCTACAAGGCACATACCATGGCCTATAGGGCATCACTAGAACCACCAGGAGATGGCCTACAAAACCCCCTCCATGGGATGGGCTGACGTACTCTGGAAACGTCTCAGAATACCTTGGTATTTTCTGGTCATGGTGGCACATGTTGATCCAAAAGGATATAGCCACCTATGAATGTAAAAGGGATGTCAGATCATGTAACAAAGGGAACCAAATGTAAAGCCCGTCGAAAGACTTCGAATTTGGGACGAGGAAGTGCCTTTGTAAACATATCTGCTATGTTGTCCTCTGTGGGAAGATAGGACAACTCTATGTCTCCTGCTGACAACTGCTCGTGAACATAATGATAATGAACTTCAATATGCTTGGTACGCGCATGAAACACTGGGTTATGCGCAATGGCCAAAGCACTCTGGCTGTCAGTGTAGACAATAGTGGAGGATGTCTTGCGAATACCAAGATCTGTAAGTAACTGTGGAAGCCAAACACTCTCTACTGTAGCGGTGAAAGCTGCCCTGCACTCAGCCTCACAGGCTGAGCCAAGAGATACATGAATTGCCAAGCAAAAAACAATTGCTAGTATGTGACACTCTGGTGTCGGAACATCCTACCCAGTCACTATCCGTGTAAGCATGCATGGTAAGTGAACCCTGATCACCATAGAAGAGGGCTAAATATTGAGTGCCTCTGAGATATTTGAAGACCCTCTTCACTGCCTGCCAATGCTGTGAACTGGGCATGTGCACGAATCTGTTGAGCTGAGATACTGCATACTGTAAGTCAGGTCTGGTGTGACATAAATAAATAAGGCATCCAACACCCTGCTGATAAAAAGTGATATCACATGGTGGGCTCCCATCATGAGCTGAGAAGTTGAAGCCAGGGTCCACTGGAGTAGAGATTGGCTTGCAGTCCTCAAACTGAAAACGATCAAGGAGCTGTCCAATATACTTGGACTGAGACATCATGATACCCCCCTCAACACGAGCAAACCGAATGCCCAAATAATAATGGAGCTGTCCCATGTCTGACATGTCAAAAATCTGCTGCAAATCAGCCTTGAAAGCTGCAATTTGCTGAGTATCTGGGCCCGTGATGAGCATATCATCCACATATAAAATCAGCACTAAAAAATCAGATCCACTCCCGCAGACATAAAGAGTGGGTTCTGTGGGGCTATTCTGAAAACCAAGGGATAGTAAGTGTGCATGAATTTTCGCTGATGGCGTCAGTTGGGATGTCATAGTAGGTAGTCCCTACTATGTGTGATGGAGTTTATGATTTTCAACCTTTTGAGTGAGTGCATCATCAGCTGACGAAGCACAAAACACTGCTGTCCAGATCACTTCTCCCACCTCAGATGAGGTATTGCACTGATTTTATATGCATAAACCACTTGTCATACACTGTTTTGTTCACTGAAAAGAGGCTCCAGACACTTCAGCCTGTCACAAACCTGCAACAGAAAATGGGACAAATCCCAAGCAATCACCCTTCTGCCAAGGGGATAAAAGGCATCTGAAGGTCTCAAACAGTAACCCAAGTGCTCTCAAGCAAAATCTGGGCAAAAGCCCCTTGATTTGACACCTGTACCAAGTGAAAAACACCTTTCACTGAGGTAGCATACAAAATACAGCGCTCTCCTGGCACTTTCACCTGACAATGCAATGCATAAACAGCCCTGTGTACACAATAACAACACAGATCCCAACGTACAAACACTGAAGAGAAAATCTTTTGAGCACTGTCAACGATGGACAGTTAGGGACCGAGTAAACTCGATGCGCCCTGGCCAAGCGTGGCTCAACTGAGATTTTTTAAGGTGTCATACACAAAATGTGACCTGCAGAAATGTCACTGAATACACTCGGAAACAAGACCAATGTGGGCTCCCTGGCTCCACACTGCCTCAAGGCATACACTGCATAAGCTTCCAGGCAAAAGCCCTTTGAAAATGTCACCCAAAAGCTGAGATTTGCACTCAGCAAAAGCATAAAAGCCCTCTGCAAAATCAAGGCATTACCTTCCCGAAACAAGATAATTGTGCAACCACCACACACTGTGGTACTAGTCACCTCAAGCACGAGGGACAAGAGTGTACTTGCTGTACCTCAAAAAACACAGTTTTAAGAACTGAATAGCCGGGAATCTCTCTCTTTTTCTTCTTTCCCCAAAGAAAAACTGCTGTACCTGTTGTACTTTCTGTACCTGTGTACTTGTGCAGGGTACCATTGTACCTGCTGTACCTGTGCAGAGTACGGATCCAAAACAAAATTTCGAAATGCACTCCCTGACGCAGAAAAAAAAATTTGACAGGTACCTGTACGGCTTCTGTACGGACAGTACGGATTCCGTACGTCCGGTACGGATGGCTGTACGGAACGCTCTCGTACGGCTGCCCCGTGTGCTGCCTGGGTGCACGCCGGTGCTGCGCACTGGCTGCGCCCGCTTGGTAGCGGGTAGCAGCTAAGCTAGCAGCAGCTAGCTGCTGCTGTTGCAGCTGTTGGCGCTGCTCCGCGCCGCCCTGCCCTGCCCGCACACGCGCTGCCCCGCGCTGTTGTCCCGTGCTGCTGCCCCGCGCTGCCGCCCTCGCTATCCCGCTGCAGCCCGCGCTGCCTGCGCAATGCCAAGCTCCGCCCACGCTGCCTGCACGCTGCTGAGGGCACGAGTCCCGAGGAGATAAGGTGGGCTAGAGGGAGAGGTAGGCAGGAGTGGGGAGGGAGAGATGAAGGCTCTGATACCAGTTGAGAGGGAAGGAAAGAGGGAGAAGTACAACGGGGAGAGAGTGACAGAGAGAGAGAGAGAGGTGACACAAAAGATGCGGGTGTGAAGTGATGAGCCACACCACAAACTCATAAGTTTTATTAGGATTAAGACAGTCATAGGTGTCATATCTTTAATAAAGGGGTGGCAATGTGCCTTTACCCCAACAAGGGTCATTGTCTCTGACCCTAACATCTCAGATGACCACATTATGCTTCAGCGTCCATACGGCTCTCTCTTTCGACAAAGAGTCGAGATTTTAGGTACACAGGACCAGTGCAGGATTTGGAGGACCCTTGGGCACTTTGCTAGAGACTGCTTAAGGAAGAGAAAAAGACCCAGGAGGTCTTTTGGTGCGGCTCCTTCACGTACTACCACGACTGCACCTCCCCAGCACCTTGTACCACGCACTCCAGGACCACCACGAGCAAAAGGGCGCCTTGCTTCGCGCACCCCAAGACCACTAGGGATAGCAGGGCGCCCAATGCCCGCAGCACACCCAGTACCACGGTGGAGAGCTATCAGAGCGGCTCCCTTACCTCAGGAGGACACTTTGATCCTGTTCAGACAGACGCCTTCCAGACTCCAGAGGTGGATGTTGCTGCAGCCCCAGACACTACAGTTCCACATCAGGAGGGGCCTTTAGATCCACCAGCCCCAGTCACTGTGGTTTCTGACCACGAGGGGGCTACAAGTACTTCTTCCCCGCAGACTGTTCCTGCCACATTTAGGACAACCGAGAAAGTGCAAGCGTAGATGAGGGCTCCTGATTCCTTTTCACCCCAACCACAGGTCTCCTCAACCCCCAACTCCAATTCTGCTGATAGAGGCCTGGCAGGTCTTTCTTCTCCATCTTCCAGGAGTGTAGGTCTTCTTCGCACTCCTCGGCCAGACTTGTTTATCTGGAATTCTTTTTCGGCACTGGCAGATTCGGCGACTTTCATGGATGATGAGGAGTTTTGCCCTCCACCTTAGGGGTCCCGGTCATTGGGATTCTTTCTGACAGGGCCTCCCTTTCAGCAGGTGTGGGGATCCTTTCACCTGTTGAGTTTCCTGCCCTCAGCAGGAGTGTTTCGGCCCAGGGAAAGTTGGTCTCCTCTACTAGGTCGGGTAAGCCTTTCCATCCTGCATCCTCCTGCCGATGAGGATAGTCAGTTGGAACATACAAGGCCTAGGCGGAGTTCCACACCATTGCCGTAGGCAGCTGATGCGGAACCAGCTTCATCCAGGTGCTATTGATATCCTTTTTATCCAGGAACACAAGCTGGATGCCAGTGATTGCTCTAAGTCTGGCAAACTGCTTTCAGGACATACCTTCTGGTCGCTTGCTATGGGCACAAGGGGAGGTACTTGCATTTCGGTCTCTCTTTCTATTCTCCCCTTGGTTGCTGGTCATGGTATTATCTCCCCTTCTAGATCTCAATGGATCATTATTTTGATTGGAGGGCGTTAGATTGGTCTTCTGAATCTTTATGCTCCCAACAACAAAGGGGAGCGGATTTCCTTTTGGAAGGAGTTACTCTCTTGGGCCCCCATTGCAGATTCTTGGATCATTGGTGGCAACTTTAACATGGTTGAGTTGCCTTTAGACAAAAAGGAGGCAGACAGGGTGGAATTCATTCTTTGGAGAGGGCAGCTTGGGATGCCTTCCTCTTTCAGTTCAGTAGCAGGGACACTTGGTTGGATGATGCCTTTCATATTATGCCACAGTCACTCCTGTACTCTTGGTCGAACAGGAGAATACACATGCCCATTCATGCATTGATTGACAGATTTTATGTAGACGATTGGGCACTTGACAGAGGAGGATCTGTATGCATTTCTACTGGGGTTTCCACCTCAGATCATTTTTCAGTGGTGTTGCAGATTCTTGAGCCTCATCAGAGAGGACGCTCTGCCAGTGTCAGGATTCCGGATGCTTTTTATGCAGAGGAGAGCCTCACGGAGGATATTTTACAAATTTGGGTTTCTTACATACAGGGTGGAGCCGTCCACCCATCTCAGGTAGCTGCAGCCTTATGACTATTATCATACAGCCGCTGATTCTAGGAGACGTGAGATTCTCAGATGTGAGATTGGTATATGCCAGCAGTTAGTGTCCCTTCAGAGGGAAGAGCAGAAGAGGCCCACAAATGCTTGGATTCAGAATATGCCTTTCATGCACGGGAATCCTTTTGGATTCAGATGGGTGGCAGGGTCAACAAATACTTTTCTCTACTCATGACTTAGACGGGGTGTTACAGTCAAATCCTGATGCTGTCATGCGTGTAGCTTCAAATTTTTTTGCATCCCTTCTTATTGCAGATCCAGGCACACAGGCCATTGATGATGCCAGAGAGGTTATTTGGCAGTGTATCCCTGTATTGGTGAAGGATGAGATGTATGTTTCTCTGGATGCACCTTTCACCAATGTAGAATTCAAGACTGCATTACTTGCCCTTCACAAGGGCAAGTGCCCAGGTTGAGATGGACTCACCCTCTCCTTTTTTATTACTTTTTGGGAGCAGATTGGTGATCACATTACATCAGCCCTGCAAGGCGTGTGGGACTCTAGTGAGATGCCGGACTGACTTACAGATGGTCTCATTCATCTCATCCCAAAGGGGGGTAATAGGAATCTTGTGTCTCAATGGAGACCCATCACTCTATTGGGCACTTTTTACAAGATTCTGGCGAAAGCCATCAGTCTGCGGCTACAGGTTTTTCTTCCAGATTTGATTCATGACACGTAGACAGGGTTTGTGCATCGCGGAAGTATTTTTGATAATATTTTCTCATTTTGGGAGGCCTCAGAATGAGCCATGCAGAGCCGCCAGAGATTGGCCATTCTACTCTTGGACTTTGAGAAAGCTTACGACAGAGTGGACTGGGATTTTTAAGAGGGTACTCTATCTCACTTTGGTTTTTCAGATGCATGGATTAGAGGAGTATCCTCTCTCTACAGATCAGCTTATAGCCAGTTGCTCATTGGGGGGGTAAGAGGGGACAGGTTTCAGATTTTCAGATCCGTCCACCAAGGATGTCCTCTTGCCCCGTTTCTTTTTTTGTTTGTGGCGGAAGCTATTAGTATCTACATTAGATCTCAAGCTGATATTTATGGGCTGAGGCTTCCTATCCGCCGGGAAGAAGAGCTCATGGATAGTGAGTTGGCAGATGACACGGCTGTTTTTTTGGATGCCTCCCCCAGGACACTCACTTCCTTCCGGACAGCCTTGGATTTGTTTTGCACGGCTGCAGGTGCACACATTAATTGGCATAAATCTAGTGGCTTTTGGATTTGCGAGGATGACACCCCGGATTGGGGTAATGATATTGGCTTCACTTGGGTACAGAGGGGCATCTTCGTCAGATATTTGGGCTGCCAGGTTGGGGTGGGCTTCTCTCCTTCACAACAGTTTGCTCCGGTGTTGGAAAGCATAAAAAGAAAGCTCCTTTTTTGGAGCTCAGCCAAACTTGACTTGGCCTGGAGGGTGGTGGTGGTTAACCAGGTTCTTCTATCCACAGCATGGTTTGTATGCTCTTGTTGGTGCCACTCTAGGGATTGCATCACTCAGCATAAGAGGCTTGTACGAAACTTTTTATGAAGTGGTCTAGATGGCATAACTGATGTTAGGGTGGCTTGGGAGACCTTGATTCTTCCTACAAGAGAAGGGGGTTTGAATATCATCGATTCAGATCTACAGTGCAGAGCTTTACTCTGCAAGTTCGTTGTGAGAGGGCTTATGCCAGGGTAAGAGCCTTGGAAGGATTTTTTTATCAGATGCATATAGTCTCACACGCCCACTTCAGGAGAGGATTGGACACACAGTACTAGATGGGTTTTCACCACAGCCCACCTCAGGTCTCCCTCTTCCCCTCTTATGGTTGCTATCCTGAAAGCATGGGCCAGCTTCAGGAGTACTCTTCGCAGGATTCCCCCATCCACCCGTGAAGAGACTAAAAGGCAGCCTATCATGTGGAATGACAGGATTTTGGATGAGCTTGGCAGACCACTTGGAGCTTCTCCTTACATGCAGTGGCCAAGATGGGAGAGGGACCCTGCATCTACAGTGGGAGCATGGAAAGCCTTCAGGAAGCTTCCTGCAGACCGACAAGCCCAGATGGTTCTTAATCTCAGAGGGAGTGCAGGGAGACTCCAACAGATTGATGCAGCCTTGCCCTTGGATTGGGTGGACACAGATGACATGCCTATTACTTGCTCCACCTAGATGGGAGCATTTTCCAGATTGGGAGTTTCTTTACAGGTGATTGCTTTTCTTGACACACATGAGGATGCCTTAGTTTTTTATGTTTCTTCGGGGGGCACGCTGTCGAGATCCACAGACGATATCGTTTCAGCTCAGCTAGTCAGGATAGTGGGCGTCATGGAGCATGGCTCTCTTTCACAGTGGTACTTGGATCCTGACCCGCTTCTCCTCGCCCTTGGCTCATGGAGGCTGTGGCTCTATGGAGGTGTCCCAATTAAGTTTTTGCAGTGGGACCCTGGGAATGGCATCCCCTTCTTTCGTTACATGGTCAGTAATGCCAGGAAATTATGGCTCAGCTGTAGGGATTGGAGGCCCACCAGAGCTCATCATTGGAAGAACTTTCAGATTCCTGCTGACTTGCAGAAATTTTTTTGGCAGAGACTGTGGAAATCCCACCGGAATAGAAAAATCGCTCTCTTCTTTTGGCTTTCTATTCATGGTGGGATTGCAGTAAACCATTGGAGATCCAGGTTCGGAGTTGACCCTTCTTGCCCTCGCTCCCTTTCTGCTTTGGAGACAATACAGCACTGCCTTTGGAATTGCAGACAGGCGAGAATCATATGAAAGGGGATTGCAAGACTTTTCAGCACTTTTGTTCGCCTACCTTTCTATATGACCTGGGGATCAGTGGCTTGGCTTACTCTTTCAGGGCCCCGATTCCTCTTGGGCTCTTCACATCCGATGACACCTTGTGGAGTCGTTCTCTCTAGAGGATGTTCCGGCCACTCTTTTCAGGGCTGCTCACTCCTCGGTCGACTCTCCATGGGAGATCCTAGCTAGCATTGCAGCATGGCACATTTGGAGAGCTAGATGCACCAAGGCTTTGGAGGGTTCTCAGGTTCACCCTTCTCAGATCTTGGCCAGTACTTGGATAGATACGATACACACTCTGATGGCCATTTGGGCGACCATGCAGGGATCATCTCGAGCAGCCTCCTCCAGGAGAGTTACTTTTCTCAGAGATGGGAGAGACTCTCCCTTCTTTGCTGAGACTTCTACCGGGTTGAGATGGCATTTTCAGCCTCAGTCTTGGTTTCTTTCGACCTCATTCCTTTGAGGTGTTTTTTATTACATGCTTAGCATGGTGTATTTCCGCACAGAGCTTGCTCTAGCGGGTTTCTTTCTTACTTAATAGAAGTCTCTTTTTGTAAAAAAAAAAAACGAGGGTTGTCCCTTATCACCGACCTTGTTTGGCCTCTACATCGATGAGCTTGAGACTTTCATGGCGGCGTTTGGAGGGACCAGTTGCTCACTTGCCGGGATCATCATCAGGATTCTTCTTTAAGCACATGACATGGCACTCTTGTCGTCTACACCCGAGGGGCACCAGCTACACCTAGATGTACTGCAGGCTGTTTGTTTATCCCATGATTTGGAGGTCAACCTTGGCAAGACCAAGGTCATGATCTTTAACACCTCTCGAGCAAACATGCAACGGAAGCAGTTTACTTTTACTTTTGCTGGGTCACCAGTTGAGATCGTATGCTCATACACTTACTTGGGGGTCATCTTCTCCGGCCCGATCTTCACGATGAGACCAGCGATGCAGGCCAGACTTAGCAGGGGATACACTTCATTGGCTCGGCTAAAGAGACAATGCTTCCACTCTCACTTCCAAGACCCTCAGACCAAAGTCCTTCTCTTCGACTCATTGGTCCGACTAGCCGGTATGTATGGCAGCCCTTGTTGGGAGCCTGACATGTCAGAGATAGAGTGGACACGGGTGGAGCACCTGCAGATTCTCATGCTCTCACGGATGATCCGGGGAAAACCGTCTGTGCCACATCACATCATTCAGGCCTGAGTTTGGTGCTTCTCCACTCCAGCTAGATGCAGTTTTTCAGACCACCACATATCTACACCGGGTTAGATCATATGGGGACTGCACGTCAGGGAGACAGAGGTTGCCATGGTTGGCTCTCGATTGAGGAGGGATTCATCACACCACCAGGGTACATTGAGCTTCATATGCCTCACTCACTACGGATCTCCATCTGATAGTTTCGGGTATCATCACACCGCCTCCGCATAGAGAGTGGCAGAGCAGAGGGGATTCCTAGGGAGCATCGCTTATGCATATTGTGCGACTGTCAGGAGGTTGAGTCGGAGGAGCATTTTATTTTCAGGTGCCCAGTGTACTATGAGATTTGAGGTCGCTACCATTGTCTCTTCAAAGACGGCTTCGGGCTCTTTTCCAGATTCCTCGCCTACCCAGATCAGAGATGCCTCGCGGCCTTCGTTCACGAGGGGGTCCGACGTAGAGAGTACTTACTCAGGCGACGGGGTTTGGCCACATCATCAGACACCTCTCAAAGCAAGATCACAGAGTTCTTTCCATCGAGTGACATTGATCGTCCGGTCTCTAGCCGCAGACGTGACAGAGACCTCGACCCGACGACCGCAGCACGACACACGAGACATCAAGGGGACACAAATCACTCTGGGGAACATCCCGTCATTGTTTAGAGTCTAGACGCGGGATACGACCCACGGGAGTCACGATGGCTCTGGTCTTGTGTCGAGCCTCGTCCAAGAGACCGAGATGCACAGCACCCCTTGATGGACGCCAGCGTTCCATCACCGGCTATGCACCAGCCAGGGCGACATGACATACGGAGGATTCCACTCCGCTCCAGTCCTTATCTTTTCATTGTTACATCGAGATGTATTTGATTATTTATGATTAGACTTAGGATTCAGCACGGGTGATGATGCTCGTTTCAGTAGCTCCACCCTTACTGTGATATGTATCAGGTTTTCTTTCAGTCTCATAGACCCATCGGTCTTCCAAAGACTGTAATAAAATTTCCCTCTTTCTTTCTTTCTCTAGGATAGGCCACGACGGGGCTGCTCTAGGTGAAGAACAATAGGGGAGTGGTCCGAGAGGGTAGAATACCGGTGGCTCCACCTATGCATGGCCCAATCTCCTACATAGAATCTGTCTAGTCTCTCAAGTAGACCATTCTGCCGCCGCCACCCAAAGGAGAAGCTGAGACTACCGGGAGACCTAGAAAACTCCAGTTCCCTCCAGGGGTCCCGGCCGCAGATCGAGAAAATGAATTGCTCCCAAGTGCTTTTTTCTGAAGCCGGCATCCGGGAATAAGCACCACTGCGCTTGTCCTCCTCAAACTCGAGATTGTTGAAGTCACCTAAACAATCCAAGAGTCCACATCCGGGAGGGACTCTGTCAACCGCCTCTAGAAGGCGGGTCATATATATAGAAGGATGAATGTATGTTACTTGAATCTACAAAATAGAGGCAAATTGTTCGAGGCTACTCCAGGATTCAAATCAGATAGAGCAGTCCAGATCATGCAGCTCAGCAATAATGAAACTGTATTGGGTAGGCATTTATGCTCAGAACTGTATGGCTTTCTCTTCTTTTCCTCTTGCTTTGCCTTCATCATGCCATTTGAGCTCCCTCTACTTGATGGGGTTGAGTTACAAGCGGGCCTAAGGTTGGAGTAGAATGTGCAGGTATGCAGGTTTTGTTTCTTTCAAGGCTCTTAAGGTCTGTCTTAATGGGGTGTGTGGAAGCTTAGGGAAGCATGAGGTTTGATAACTTGGTTCTTATTTTCTATTTTTAGCATGAAATGTGTAACTCCATCCTTATAGGAGAAAATTATGATGTCGTTTGTTCGCTTCCAATCTAACGAATCTTCCTTGGCAGATGATAGCAACAGTCTGTATGTTCCTGGCTGGAAAAGTTGAAGAGACCCCTAAAAATCTTCGTGATGTCATTTTTCTTTCATATGAGATTAGGAACAAGAAAGACCCTGCTGCTGTACAAAGAATTAAACAAAAGGTAAGAATAGGGTCGTGTGATATGAAAATGAGAGATCGTTGATGTGGTTAGGTTGCTTTTTTGCATACTAGATGTCTTGCACTAGTGTTTTGTGGTTCTATTTTAGCAGTTGATTTTCAACTGCCTCTTGTGTACAGGAGGTTTATGAACAACAAAAAGAGCTTGTGCTGGTTGGGGAACGCCTTGTTCTTACAACGTTGGGCTTTGATCTAAACATTCATCACCCTTACAAGCCTCTGGTTGCTGCTATCAAGAAGTTCAAGGTTGCACAAAATGCTCTGGCTCAAGTGGCTTGGAACTTTGTAAATGATGGGTATGCACTTCCAAATCGGGGTGCATTTTCTGCTAGTTAATTCAAGGCGCCTGGTATTCTGATGAAAAACCCTGGTGGAATTAATACTGTGAGAGGGGTGTGTAGGCTGCGCACTTCTCTGTGCTTGCAATTCAAGCCTCATCATATTGCTGCGGGGGCCATTTTCCTTGCTGCAAAGTTCCTCAGGGTCAAGCTACCTTCTGAGGGGGAAAAGGTCTGGTGGCAGGAGTTTGAGGTCACTCCTCGACAATTGGAAGGTAGCACTCACTATTTTTGATACGCATGCTGTTTTAACATGTACCTGTTTTTGTGGATCTAACATTTTTTTCAGGATGGGAAATCAAGATTCTTAAGTATTAGTCATTGATGTAGGTCAGTCTGATTTTTCAATTGAGTTGAAATTTCAAAACTTGAGTACTCTTGATATGAATGGGTTTTGTGTTTTGCAGAAGTCAGCAATCAAATGCTAGAATTATATGAGCAAAACAAGGAAACACCTGCTTCTCGTTCAAGTGATCCCAGTGCAAGTGCGGGTGTAAATAATCGCAAGACAGCAGTAGGTGAGGCACATGCTGTAACAAACCAGGTAGCAGAAAAAGGTATAGATGCTGAAATAAAAGCAAGAACAATAGTTGAAGATACAGAACAAAATCAGTATCCACATCATCAAGAGCAATCCAAGACATCTCTTGATGATGTTGATGTTGATAGGCTGAAAGCAGCTGTAGAGAAAAGGCGGAAACTTAGAGGGGAAGGTGGAGAGACAAGGTCTTCTGTTGCTAAGCCAGAGCTCACGGATGAGGAAGAACTGCTAGAAAGAGATTTGGAAAATGGATACAAGAATGTTCACTGTGACAGCAAGTACAGCATTGATCAGCATCATCAGCCTTCTCACAGGGAAGATGGTGAGACAAAATTTGCTGCTGAATCACAGTCTAATGAGGAAGAGCTTCTAGAAAGGGAGGTGGAAAATGGACATGGGGATGATTCTCTTGATATCAAGCATCGACATGCACACATCAGGGATCATCACCATCACCATCATCAGCACCAGCGCAGGGGTGAGGCTGATATGGATCACCATCATCAAAAAGACAGAGACTATCAAGAACGGGACCATAAGAGACCACGCTATGAGCATGGGAAGTAATCCATTTGCACTGTATTCTTTTGTGGCTAGTGCTGGAATGTTACTCTCTCATCAAGGGCTCTGGAACGGCAATAAAAGGTCATGAATAGTTCCTAAGTAACTGAGTTGTATGGTATAGATGAGCCACTGGAGAGACTTCTTGATCTTACTTTGAGCATACTAACCCCAGCAAGCGTCGTTACCACTGAAAAAGAAAAGTGGAAAAGAAAATACAGGCTGGAGGTTGTATGGTATATTTCACATACTAGTGCTGGAACTCAGGCTCTCCTCTTGCTAATTAATAAATTGTTTTGTTTTGGCCAGCATTATGCAGCTTTTAGTAGGCAGAGGCAAAGGCAAGCTCCTGTAACAGGTCTGCAATTTTAGACTAGGAACATCCAATTCAGATGTGTTCGCAGGTATCAAGCATGCAGATTCTTGGAAAGTGCCTGTGCTAAATAACGAGTGTCAAGATGGCATCCTAAGGAATTGCATCTAAAATTGGAAGATCAGGCTTGTAATGTCAGGTCTTTGTTGGTGAGGCTTCTAATGGATACTTTATGGAGTCAAACAGAAGAATTTGTTCGGTAATTTTCCTGTAATGTCAAGCTTTTGATATAAGGCATATACAGTTGGATATAGGATTTGTATGTGCTTTCCATGGCTTTCCTTTTATTTGAGAGATGAGTGTAATTAGTAATTGGAGTAATAGATTTGTTGTCCCCGACTTCTCCTCTAGCCTGCTCCTTGCTGCCGCGCACCCGCAGCTCCACTGGTCTGCTCACTGCCCGGTTCCTCCCCTCCCTTCATTCCTTCCAACTCTCTGCCTCTGATGTGCGATCCCCTAGCTCCCTCTGCTCACTGCCCGGTTCCTCCCCACCCTCCGTTCCCTCCACACTTTTTGCGCTTGATGTGCGATCCCGTAGTTCCCCCTGCCACCCTATACCTCTTCTGCCATCCTGTCTTCCACTCCTCGTGGGCTGCGGCCAACCTCCAACAAGCAGGCTGCATTCGTTTTAGCACATGCAAGGCACCTTTACACCCATCAGCTTCATGCAAAAAAAGAAGAGAATCGAAAACTTATAGCTTGTAGTCCAAGAGCCCCAACCAACCATACTCTCATCAATGAAGAGCCTTCCTTGGTTCTCATACTATTACATAGACAACAACAGCTTGGGAAATTGGCACTTAAGTTCGTGTGTTTTCAAAATGCAAGGAATTGGACTAGTCGAACTCTCTAAGGAATACGATAATATCTCACTCGTTCGCACTCACATTCGTGTTTCTCAAAAATGTAAGCAAGCAAGCAACCCCAAGATTTCAATGAATGCTCACTCAATCCTCCCCTATAGCTTGCACGATTGAAGCCATGGTTCACCTTTGTCTCGCTATGACCACAATCTCATTGAATGAAAAGCATGGTTCTCCTTTGTCTCACTATGGCCACATTCTCATTGAATGAAGAGCTCTCTTAGTATTATAAAATGAGAACAGAGTGGGGCACTCTAAAATAGTATAAAACATTACTATAAGTAACAATGCTACGAGACCATTGATGAAAGTCAATATGTTGGCTTGATGGAGATTTCCTTAGTTCAGGATTAGTCTGTTGAGGAAGCTCGCACAGGGGAGTCGATTGAGGACGTCGATGAAATCACGCTCGTATGCCTTCAATGAGATCTTTGGCACATCAACGAAGTGGTTTTTGGCAATGATAAGAATGTGGGTAACGTCAAGTCTAGAGTGAATATTCAACTTGAAAAATTGTGTGAGTGTAGAAAATCGTCATTAAGACTATGGCTTCTCATGTTGTTCATGGGAAATTCCTCATGGAGGAGGATTTTCCACGATCTCTCTCTTGGAATAGGTGCTATAGAGGCTATCAATCTCCACCAAAGGTCTAGATTGTCAAGACACGGCCAATAACCTCTCTCTCACTCTTTCAATTTCTAGAACAAAGAGCTCTCTCAATCTACCTTTCTCTCTCTCCCTCTCTCTTTCTCCCAACTATGTCTAAAACTAATCTAAGAGCTAGACTTATGCTCTGACACCATGCCTTCTCAGTCGAAGCGAGCAGCCCCTAAGGCTTGTATTTTGTGGGACAGGGGTCAAGTGTCCCCCACGCACTCGGAGCTCACTATCTCGAATGGTTGGAAGCCGGATATTATAGTCAACTTTGGTCCATTTCGAGACGCATGTTACCATTGTCGACAATTTGGACATTTTGCAACCAAAGACATCCACGGTCAAATTTGTTGAGGTTCCTAAAGCTACATCCATCAACGTACTACATGGCACTACTAAAGAGGGCTCACAAGCTACAAAGGATGCTATTGACAAAGCATCAGGCACGGCAACAGACAAGATATCACCGATCGGGCAAGAGTCCCCCCTCAAGAAACAAGAACTGCAAGTACAGGGTAACACTGGTGAAGGGGCGGCATCGACACAAACAAATACTCAGCGGATGCATGAAGCAGATACTCAGCCACATCCATCCATCTTCTAGCAATGATGGAAGCTCTTAGAAAATGCCAAAGAGTTCTTCTCTCAGAGCCGCAAAGGGTGCCACATGTAAGGCTACTGCATTTATAAACATTTATATGCCTTTACTCGACTTCATCGATGAGGAAATCCCACAGCAGGCACCTAGCTTTCATATGTGGCCATTAACTCGTATGAGTTGGAATGTGCGGGAAGCAACGTCGCATATTGAAGAATATAAGGACGGTTTCACACTTGTCCGAGGACGAGGGAAGCCCCAAAAATGAGTGTCCACAAAGATTTGAAGAGGCCGTTCGTGCCCCCTTTCACAAGAGGATGGACTACTCTTGTTTAAATATTTGATACTATACTGTTATTACACCACCAAGGAGTTGGTTGCTTGGTAGAGTTGACAACCGAGAATTAGTGGGTCCTAGGTTCAAGTCCGGGCGTGCGTGCAGATTGGTCAGCCAAATCCGGATGCGCTCTTGGGCGCCACAAGGAGGCCACTCAAAAAAAAGTCTACGCCCGTCGATGACGAGGATGACACATTAGAATAAATTTTTGTAAGGGCGGACAAATGTGAAACGAACTAACCCGCGGCGTGCCCTCTCATTGGGCAGCACATCATCCGTCGTTTTGTAGACGGACGGGTGTGAAACATATCTAAGCCTAATATATGTGCTTTACAAAAGCTGAAAACAGGCTCTTATAGTTTGCTGGGGTTGTTGCATCTGCATAAGGATACGTTCTTCAATTGCCCAACTCGTGGAAAAGGCGGCATTGCTCTTCTTGTGCGCGCGCTTAGATCTTAATCCCACACATGTGCTTTGGATGACAGAGGATGCTACTTAGCCATCGCTTCTTTTCGTCTCCTACTCAAGAACGTGCTATACTGTGGGAAAGGCCTACGTAGGCAGGAGAACAATATTTTTGGGTGATTGGAATATGGTTGTAACTGCATCTGATCACTCCAACGCCATAACGGATCTTTCGGCCATTGAGCTAAAAAGCTTGGAAACGCTTCACCACCTTTAACGACATTGTTGATTAGAGTGAATTTGAGTAGTTTGAGGGAATATGCAAGTACACGTGGCACAATCTCCATGTGGACTCCACATGGCGGGCTGCAAGACTTGATTGAAGGTATGATGTCCTCGGATCGGCGTAGGCAAAGTTCCAAACAAAACAAGGGAGTACAAGTACTCATGAGCACTACCTTCAAGTTGGTTTTGTCAAAGGAAAACAATTGTCAAGATGAATAAATGATTAATTTGCAAGACATGTGATGGAAGCCGTGTATAGGAAAGTTCGAATGATTTGCAAACTGTGGTATGTGAGTGTGTGTGCAAGATAGAATCTGATATGTAGGGCTAGGTAAATCTCAACCCTCAAAATCGTGTTCTTCTGCACACTTTTCGAATTTGAGGTTTTGAAGGAGAGAGAGAGAGAGAGAGAGAAAGAAAGAAAGAAAAAAACTATTATTATCATCCTCTTGGGGCCTGAAATCGACCCATGGGACCCAATGGAATGTTACAAAAAGTCTCCTTCTTTGAAGAAGGGTGGAGTGGACAGCTAGCATGTTGCTACCTGTGTAATACATTGGTCACGGTATGCAAGGGCCTTGGTAATGTAATTGCCCAAGGCTGCAAGGTGAGGATGGGAAAGCAAGCTCTCCAAACTGTTGTGATGCTGCGTGACATTGCTGAAATCTTCTCTTAGATGCTCATATCGCGGACGTGTCAAAAGAACATGTGCCTCATTTTCCACTTCATCTAAGTTGCATAGCTGGCAGAGAGAGAGAGAGAGAGAGAGAGAGAGAGTGCCATCCAAAAACTAGCCAGTGAAATTGTGTCTGTATGTCGTTACGTTAAAAATAACAACACGAGTCCTTTAGTTGCCGCGTTAATTAGTCTGCGGCACTGTCGGGACGCTGCCCCTTGATCTCTTGTTGAAGCAGACTCAACTTAGAATTGGGGCCTCAACTCTGCGGATCAACACACGCACTTGAGATCTTTCCAATACACACGCACTTGAGATCAATGATTGGAAAGCCACAACTCGATCGAGCTATCACAGAGGGTTGGCAACATGAGTAGGAGAGGATTACCTGTCCTATCCGCAAGTGGAAAGAATGTCTATGCTAAGTAACACTAGTAGGTAAGTGGTATGGCAAGTTCAAAGCTCGGCTCAGGTGTTCTTCAAAAAGTTTAGCGTCTCTTGCTCGCTTAGGCATTCTAGTATCCCTTAATGAATGCCCTCACGACCCTTATTTGCGTTCTTTTCTCAGCGCCCTTGACCTATTTTTGAGGAAGCTGGAACACAAAAAACTTGCTTCTCCCCACATCAAATCAGCTTTGAGATGGATGGATCTCGATGATCGACCATCGAAATTCTTTTTCAAGCACATAAAAGAAAAGAGGCTCAAAGATCAGTAGAGGAAATGAGTCTGGAAGAGTCTCTTCAATTCCGACAAGGGCAATTCCTTCATCTGGAGGAAAATCGGATTTAGAGCCAGTATATCACACAAGTGATTCAAGAGTGCAGAAGAGCATGGGTGAACTGAAATATTAAATTCAAGATTTTTAAGAAGGGTGATTTGATTCCAGGCAGACCGAAGCTTAGGCCTTAGGGGCCATATCACATTGTCAAGGATTTGAAGCATGTAACATTCCGAATTGCGGATCTACATGGTAATGTGTTTCCAGCTCCAGTGAATGGTTTCCTCACGGAGCTGTTTTTATTGGTTTGTGCGAGTCAGTGAATCTGTTGGAAAATCCGTAGTTGGAAGTCTTGGTTGGGGCAGCATTCGGAATATATACGGTGGTGGCGGTGCCTCGTATTCGGCCAACGATAGCTCACACTAGTAGAAGTGATTGATAAGATGTTTTAAGTTGCATGAGTCTACATTGCTAATTCATTTCACAAACACTCTCGTCCTTGAGCTGCCCCAACATGTGTGAAAGGTCGTTTCTATCCTGTGTGAGCTCAACCTTCGTGTTTTGAATTTCCTTTGCTAACCAAGAGTCGCGTGATACTGTGAGCGCAACCTCTGCTAACCAAACACTCATATTCGTGCACTCTGTCGGATACCATGGGCAAACGAAAAGTTTCTTTTGCTGCTACCCAAAACTCGCGTTCCAAGGCATAAAAGAATACGGATTTGAAGATGATGCAGAAGAGTCGGCTCTTCAGTGAGCAAAGCGGGTAAACCAGTATGCAACGGCTGATTTATCCCCGTTTGTGGACTTTAAATTTGATTTGGATTTGGAGGACCCTCAGAATCGAGCCTGGCTCTGAAAAGTAGACCTTGAAGGGTATAATAATCTCAACTGGTGGATGTGGCAAGTTAACTTGCAGGCAGATAACCAGTTTATATGCATACAATAGTTAGGGAGATGTTTGGCCCCATAAATTTTGTCAACGGAAGTAGTATCTCCACAGTATTCAAATTATCTTTGTCACTTGATGCTCCAATTAAATTTGAATTGAAGTGTAATCCCCACATGATGTGACGGAGTTCGGTATGCCACAAAAATCCCGACTTTATTACATGACTAAGAATTGCAAAAGTGAGGTGAGGTAGAAACAAATTTTGTGGTTGTTCTGTTCTTGAACATGTACGACTATATGTCAAAAGCTAATTACTCTATGCTATATTCTACTGAGAGGGGGGGAAAATACAACTTGGCAAAGATCGTGCACTCTTGAATTATGGGAGAGGTTCTTGGAAAACAGAAGATTCGTAATGTCACCCAATCTAAGCTCAGATAGATGTTGGCTGCCTTATATGACTATGCAGAAGTTGTGACCAGGCTTGAACATCCCATGGGTACACTTGAGTAGCCCCGTGATCCACTTAAGATACCACTTACCTTTCAAGAGAGGCTTGAATTTATGAAAGTGGATTATACACAGGAGGATCTGGATGCATCTTACAAAATACCTAGGGTAGTGGATGACATTTTGCCTTCACCCGCACGTCCTAGTATCATTAGTCCAGGCACTAAGAAGCCCATGAAGTTGAGATTCAAAGCCTCTCATTCACGAGTCAACAAGTGTGACTGGATTGGATATTAATAATCCACGTCTGGACTTGCATGCCCAGTGTGCCTTTGTTGTGCAAGAAGGTAAAACAGAGGAGTTGAAGTTATCTACTGATAAATCAATAATGGGGTCTTTCACTTCAGATATGTTTCAAAAATCTATTGTTGTGAACTCTGATGAGGTTATCCATATACCCTCCCTGGATATTAAAGCATTGGATGATGCAGGAAAGATGCCTGAGGTGCGTAGACGTGTACCATAGCAGATGCAAGGGGACCACACAGAGCAGTCAGGCTATCCCAGAGATTACATTAGTCCAACCTGATGCAGCATTGGCTCATATTAACTCTTCATTTTCCATACTATCATAATTTCACATGCAATAGAAGGGGAGATTGCAACATATGGATGAAATGATGGATGAATTAACTGCCGAAAGAAATATGCATCAGAATTTCAGAGCTGGGCATGAAAATTTTAAAAATCATATGATAACAAGGTGACAAGAATGCAGCTAGAAATTTAGTCCCTTAATGAAGAGCAACCCAAATGGCTGCAGGAGAAAGCGGCTCTGGTCAAGATGACAGAAGAGAAATAGTCTCAGCAGAAAATTGAGAAGGCACAATCTTCTGTGGAGACCTACAGAAACAAAAATTGATTGAAGAAAAAACCCAACAGCTACAGGACCTGCTAACTACCAGGAGCACTACGGTAGAAGATGTACAGAAGGTCTTAACGATACCAAGGGTGCTTTGTCTGAGCAACTTGATTAGATAACGGATTAGCATGTAGATATGAGGACTCAGAATGTGCTGCTTCAGGCAAAGTAACTGCATTGGTAGTAGAGGCACAGATAAAGGCCATGGTGGATGATGAAAAAAAGAAGTGGATGGCAAATTTGTAGTGCCTAGGAACTCCAAGATATATAGTGCCAGTTAAACACTTACATGAAAGAGAGATGGAAGCAAATCAAGGGGAAACTGATGGAGACCTTAGTCCACCCATTTGGAGATCACTTGAGAACTGAAGAATCGGTTAGAGTCAAAATCTGAATTGAGTGAGTCCCTATATATTGAGGATGAGCAGAAAGCTTCAAGGGAGCAGGAAGTTCTTAGTGCTCTAGGCCCTTCCTCACCTCCTGTCATTTCAAACATTGTTTTAACTGAAGTTAATGATTCAAAGAATATAGTCTCTTGTTTATCCCCTTTGACACACAGTGTAGGATGCATTGATAAAGCAGTAGGCTAATGTAGAAGTTTTATTGAATGCTTCAAATCAAATATCTTCCCAGGCTACGGTAGAAGGGGATCTGCCTTTGTAGAGATTTGTTGAAACACTCTCAAATGATTTTGAATCTTGGTATTGCACCAAGCTCTCCACTCTGTTAACCGCATGGTCTTTGATTGAGGAGATCTTGCCTCATGAAAGGGGTTTTCTTGTGATCCATCGGTCATGATTTTTTTCAAAATTCCTATCTACCTGATGTGCTAGATGCATAGATAAAATCACACATATTTAGCAGATACTCTGAATTTTAGTATTATTCAGATACAAAGAGACAATTTGTCAAGTGCATCTCTTCATATCTCGATCCATATTCAGTTGGATTATGTTTGGTATTACAGTTTAGAGATGGACATGTTGTATGCATCTTGCTTATGTTGTTGAGAGATCGATCTACTGTGGGAAGATGTTTGCATTTGAGATATATCATGAATATAGTTGTGATGTTTTCAAATGCTTGTATGGATACACGAATGTAGACTGACAGGAGGCCTACTAGTGGATATGCTTTCTCATTTGGCAAGTGCAATGGTCAGCTGAAGCCATAAGAAGCAACCTACCATAGCCTTGTCATGCACGGAGGTGGAGTGTCATGGTACAACCATTATTGCGTGTGAAGAATCCTGGTTAAGGATATTACTTGCAAGTTTTGGGATCTACAAAGATGAGACCATTGTCATATACTATGATAGCATCAATAGTATTACAATGGCCAAGAACCTAGTCTACCAAATGCATAGAGGTGCATTACAACTTCATCGGGGAGAAAGTGATTAGTGGTGAGCTTGAGTTATTCTATGTCAAGATTGATGAGTAGATTGTGGATGTCTTCACCAAAGCATCGAGAAAAAATAATTTTCAGTACTTTCAGACGACTCTAGGCATAGATGATGTGCAAGCTCATTTTTACTACGAAATGAGACTTTGAAGAACATGATTATGAAAGTTGAAGAAGAAGGCATTGCCACATATATTTTTTTATCTACACACTTCACTCACACTGACAAGAGAATGACCTTGGTTTATCAAGCTCAAGTCTAAGGTCTAGTATTCTAGTCATCAAACTTATTATTTCTAATTTTTGACCTTTGACCACCTCACTTTTATCCTTTTTAGAAAAATATTAAGTTCACATTGCAATTTTTCACATAGGCATATCATAAAATTTGACTATGGCCTGCACACCTCTTTGAACATTCATTAGGGAATTCTGGACTCAAAAAAAGCCTTATAAGGGGAGGATTAGGGAAAGGTTAATCTTCTTGGTTTGAGGGGAAAATTTCAACTTTGAGGGCAGTGAAATATGTTAAATGAGAGATTCTTATGATTTTTGGGTGTCAGAACTTATTTGGCATTGTTTAGATGGTTGAGATAGAAGAAAAGATTTGATCCAAGGGAACAAATGCATAAAAATGCACGCGAATGGAGGTCCTTAAATCAATTTTCATCAAAGGGCTCACAAGGAGCGCCTAATAAGAGCCCTGATCTAAGGGTGGAGAGGTGCCACTTTAAATGTGGCATGAGTGGCCTTTAGGTGGGTTGTAAGATGTGGTGCCATGGCAATGAACTACCTACAAAGGGATCGCAACCCTCATATGGAACTCTGATCGACGGTCCGCGTGTAATGCCAAATGCCCACCGCTTGATCTACATGTGTGAACGGCTTGTAATTTGCGCCGTTCCTCAACCATTAGATCTTCTATTGATCTAATGGTTCTTATGCCCTTGTTGGAGTAGACTACCACTTGCATTAAAATAGCTTACCATGGCTGTTAGATCACGTATCATCCAACGGATCATCTATGATCCAATTTCAAAACAGGTAAATTATCGTGAAAATTGCGCAATTTGGGAGTGAGTGTCAATGGGACTGTGTAGTCTCAACGGTGATTCACATGTCGTGGGGATCTTGAAGGAATGCCGATGGAGACTTCACTTCAAAGCACGAGCTGTTCGCATGTGTCACTCAAGCGGCTCTCAGATTGTTGCAATGTGTTTCCACGAGGGAAAGAGGGAGGGGGAGAAGGGAGAGAAGAGGGGAGAAGGGAGGGAGAGGGAGGAGGAAAGGAGAGAGTGAAGGGGGATGGAGTGGCAAACACAAAGGCACTATAAGGGAAACAAGAGAACACCCAAAGACACTCTTGGAAGAGAAGAGAGAGCTTGTATTCCAAACTTGTGCATATAACAATGAAGACCAAATTCAACCACTTGGCCTTTTATACATGTTACCTTTTGAAGGGAGGGCCAACCGTTTTTCTTTTTGCGCTCTCCCTCTCTTTACATTCACAATGCTCTTGGGTCCATATGGTTCTAAGGCATTGTCTCTTTTCTTCCCTCTTTCTATTGTAGCTCTTGTTGTTACGCTTCTCTGTGTGTCGAAATAGCACTTGTATTGACCATATAAGAACGCTCGGAACACAAACCGGGCATTAGGAGGTGCTCCTATCCGAGTCCTAAATAGTGCTTGTGTCAGTCTTACCCCTCCGGGTAATAAGCCATTTGAGGCTCAAAACCTGAATGTGAGGCTGGATTGGCGATGTCGATCTTGAGCCATTTGGGACTCCAAACCCATAAAGCCTGTAACTGAAAACCCATAGGGCTCGAAATTGTACTTCATCCATGGCTGCGGTCGTTAAAGTAAATCATGAAGCCTAATCACCTCTAATCACTCATTACCATGCATTTTGTGACTGTACTATGCATTCTAGGGCTGTGGCTGTTAACATGCTCCCCTTCGTATTACTCCAAGGACAGCGACCAAGCACTGGGTCGCCACAAAGATCTTGGAACCCCAGGGCTACTACAAAGGCAAGCAAGCCACTTGGGTCCAGAAGTTTTCTACGGCACCCAAACACGCGATCCCAACTCGCAAGGGTCCAGAAGGTAGTAACACACAAGAACTTGTGTCAACATTGGATGCAGTACCACAAGAACCTACCCTCGAGCCTGTTGTGATGAGAAAACCCCCAAGCCCTTAGCATCCCATGATACCACGAACAGTGCAACTCAACGAGAGGCCAACGAGGGAGTAACACAAGAACATGTGTCAACATTGGGTGTAGTTACTTACACAAGAACCTTCCTCCAGACCCGTGCATGTGCCATCAGTACCACAAGAACCTACCCTCGAGCCTGTTGTGACAAGCAAACCCCCAAGCCCTCGGCATGCCATGATACCACGAATAGTGCAACTCAACGAGACGGTCGCCTAGGCCAGCGAGAGAGTAGTGATAAGAACCTGTGTCAATATTGGATATAGTTACACAAGAAGCTTCCTCCAGACCCGTGCGCGTGCCATCAAAAGACATCTTACCCATAACAGCACCCGCGATGCTACTTGGACATGAGCCGCCTACTACAGCAAGGGCCACGGTACCATAAGAACTTGTTTCCACACCCATTGCAGCCACACAAGAACCCACGTGCCCTACCTCAAAAGGGTTCCATCCGAAGGAGTGCCACCATGCCAACACACTCGTGACAACCAGGATGAGGCACAAACTTGACTCGTGCTCTACTTGGTTGATGACATGCTATACGACCACGCAACATTCGTCTCTACATCCCACATAAGCATCAAGTCTTGGTCTAGGTGAGTCAGTACGGTAGGCATATCACCACCATGCACCAGTAGCTCACGAGTCCTTGTTATGCTGATGCACCCACTTGCATTCACGATCAACAATAGGTGAATATGGCCAGTACATCTCTTGTGCACTATCTTCATGATTTGCATTCTCACACGCTGACCTCACAAGTCCACATGACACCTAGTCCGTTCACCTCACGTTTCCTTTCGCACGACCTCCTCCACATCCACAACCACTGCCGTTTTTTTCTTCTTTACTTTTTCTTCTTTTCCCTTTCTTTTCCTTTTCCTTTTTCTTTTCTTTTCTTTTCTTTTCTCTCAAATTTTAACAACTGCTATCCCAGCGGCCGTTGCGTTTCTGCTATCCTGTCGGCTGTTGCCTTTCTTCTATCCCACCGGCCGTTGCCTTTCTATCATTCTATGGCTGTTGACTTTCTTCTATCTCACCAACCGTTGGCTTTCTGTTATCCCACGGCTCATCACCCTAGCTACTATCCCGTCGACCATCGCCTTCCTCCCACCCCCACGGTTCAACTTGCATGGTGTGTTTGTTGTTTTTATAGCACTTGCAATATGCATCCACTTGGTATAGGATTGAAAATACTCACATTGGTGGTGTTTATAAAACATTATTTTTAAATACTCAATATGATGGTGTTTATAAAACAACATTTACAAGGCTTGCATATGCTTGTTACATCTTAACAACACATCTCCAGAGGACAACCGTAGATTTTCTTGGGCCTTTGCCGCATGTTTTGATGGGATTTTTAATTTCTTTGGGAGTTTAGCACTCGTATGCATCCATGCAAATACAATACTATGTATACTCTCCCATCGTTGAGGATCCTTTGTGTTGCACATCCAAAATTTATCCCAACACCCTGAATACACTTCTTCATTTGTAGCATTCCGTCGAAGACAAATAGGTGCCCAATATTGTAAAAGTATTTTCTTATAATTCTCTGATGTCCTATTCACATCTATATCACTTTGTGCAACTCCAAGCCATATTGGGTAGATTGAGTCTGGTGGCCGAATAAGCATAAAATCACCATTCTTGACATCCACCATTGGCTTAAATGCATCTTTGGGTCTTTTTCGTGAAGGCCCACAATAGTGGTCATCCAGTTCTTCCAACTCTTCAATGCAACATATGTTCCTTCACCATGTGTCCTTGGCCAAAAACCTTTGAACACTTCCTCTTCCTGCATATATGGAGTTTGTAGAGCATCCACCATATTTTTCTAATACTCAATCATAGGTGCTATGTACTGTGTGAACTCAGCATCTGGACCTTGTGATGTTGACCATTTTTCCCAGTACCTTAGGTAACCCTTGATGCCTCCTACCACCTCTTGGTGATCCTTTATGTATTCAAACATGGGTACCAACATTGGGGACCCTATTGGAAGCATGGGCTCCCCATAATTGTCCCTCTTCCACAATTCAATGCCATCTTCTCTCGGTAGCCACTCAATCGACTTTGGATGCATCTTGTACTACATGTTTGGCATGTTTCCTTTCATATAAAACCTAAATTGGAGTGGCTTTGAATGTCCCACCACTGAATCCTGCCCATCACACAAGAAGCCATCGATGTAACTCTTGAAAGTCAGGGACATGGGTTATGAGAAATGGTGCGGGCCTTAAAGATTGACACATTTGAAAATGATGCATCAGGTGTGGGAAAGTGAAAGTCATGCTTGTCCTGAGCTTCTCAGAGAGTTTGCTAAACATGGCATCAATGTTCTCATGTGTATGACCCATCATAAGAAATCCTAGCTGCATCATCTTGAAGGTCCCTCATGTCACCAAGAGTAATAAAAACGCAAACAGGTAGCGATTTTTATTCTCTGATCCACAATTGTCAAGCTATAGTTGCAAGTTTTCAGGCAATCATTTGAACGCCATTTGATCATCCGATGCCACCATCTTATCCACACACGTGTTGATTGAGATTACCTTGGTGATGATCTAGTGCCTTTCATGAATTTAGTGCCTGCAGAATTGCATTGCTTGATCTCAACATACCATCCTCTGCCAGATCACCCTTCTCATGTCTCTCCAACCTCTCTAAGTTTTGTAAACACATGGACAATGATGCAATAGTGAAGTTTGGATCATGAGGCCATAATCCCAAAGCAAAGTGACCATAATGCCCTTCCCCATGTCCATGTGTAATAACTTCTGTTAGTGTAACTGACAATTGAGGGCATTTGTCCGTCTTTTTCGATCGCACCCTCAATCTTGGTATTGTTGTCTTTTGTTGATCCATCTTGTCATGTATGATGCACAAGTTTTTGTGTGGATTCAATTGCGATGCCAAGCGCCATGTATAGTAGAGGTTTCTACAACTTTGTTGTTATAGCATGTGACATCGACGTCGCCTCAAGAGTTTATCACATTCTTGTATACATTTTGTTGCCCCCAACTATTCTTTGATCTCTGAACAAGTACTACACTTGGAGAACTCACTAGTCTTTGCAAGACTTACATGCTTGAATTCTGTAGTTCATATTCGATCGAATGTGGACATAGACATATGCTTGTATCCTAGTTGTCCCAAGGTTGTATTAACTTCGTTGAAGATGTCTACTTGCTTGTACATGTCTGAAATTACTAATTGTGTGTTTCTCGACCCATATTCTCCTGTTTGGCTTTTGTGTGGCGTTTGCCAAGCATTATTCTCCACAAAGTCTCTCATAATTGCTCTTCCAGTTTGAGTGTGGTCCCAAGCTTTCCTTAAGAGCCCTTTGTTTCCATGGATGGCTCTACGCACACCCTACTCGTACTGCCCTCTGTACCTACAAAATGAGGTATTTGGGATGCCATATATCTTATACCATGCCATTGAACACACATCCTTCCCACCAACCACAAAATTATATCTTCGTGTACCCACACTATCAACACGATTCGATAAGTCAAAAATATCATACACATAGTTAGTACATGCTTCCAAGTCCAAGCTCCAAAAGTAGTTGCGAATCTCTTTTATTGCTTCTCGGTTAGTGAGTTGGCAACATTTTTTAGCATAGCAATCAGTTGTCGCCACATACATAACCTCAATTTAGAAGCCTTTTGAGCGACAACCCTGCCTTTTGATTCACCATATAATATGATCTCCTTTTAATGTAGATTGAATTCTTGCTTGGGATGAAATCCTCACTAAAACCCTCTATTTCATCAACTTTTTTTGCTTCACGCATGTTAGCACCCATGTATTCGTCCTCTAGCAATGGTCTTCCATCCTCAAATGTGAGTCTCTTGATTGGCCACCTTACCAAATTGACACAATTTAGATCATCACACACAGTTGATGATGCATTAGCATTGTATGTCCTATCCATCACTACACCTACATCAAGATCTCCTAGGAGTTCAAAATCAATAGCCTCATATGGGAATGCCAGAAGGATGATCCCTGTGCCAAGGTTCTGTGTTTTTTCCTCTGACCATAGGACCACTCTCCTTTCTCTCCAACTATCACGTACACCAATGCAATCATAATCTTCAAGCATCTCATCACATTGCATTATTGCCCCATCACCATTGCCTAGGTTAATCCTTCCATTTTCATGTTCAAAAGCAGTGTGTTGTGTACCATTCTGGTTTTGTAGTACCTTCGTTACATTTTTACTAGTCCACTTGACAAAACTACCAACAGCATAAAAAATTGTGCATGCATCATCAGTTGGAAATGGCAAAAGTGCATTACTATTGAGACATTTTTGCATTGACACCGACATGCATCCAACACCAAGAAGTTTCTCATGGCAAGTGTCAGATGGATGCATTGAATGTAACCTCCCCACAGCCACAACTTCATGGTGAATCATCAAGTTGACCATATCTTCACACTGTATTTCTTCACCCATGATGCCTATAAAGTAAAATGAGAGCTCTTAGTTAGAAAGATATAATTCTACCACATGTATCTCTCCCACTCCCCCCCCCCCAATATCAAAATCTCTCTCTCTCTCTCTCTCTCTCTCTCTCTCTCTCTCAAGATGGCATATACACACTTATAGAGCTTGTAAAAGTTTTGACCATATGGCCAAACCTTTATGATGACTAGAAGGTGCCAACATAATCATAAATCATTAGAGAAGTTTTGACTATGCGGCCAAAACTTTATGAAAGCAAGGTGATGTACAAGATTAACTGTGATGTAGCAAAGGGAAGTTTTGACCTTGTGGCCAAATCTGTATGAGGGAACAATTGTTTCCAAACAAATCCTCGTGAGTCAAAAGTTTTTCTTGTGAGATAATCTTTGTGAGTTTGTTTACTTGAAAGTTTTGGCCACGATATCTATAGTTTTACACATCTTGTTCTTAAGGTCATCCCCCAAGGACAGTTTGGAAGCCCTCACAAAGTTTTGACCTTGTGGCCAAATCTTTGTGAGTTGTCCAAACCTGTTCTTGAGTGGTGTTCCCAACAAGAATTGGAAACTTTTTCACCTTGTGGCCAAATCTTATGAGCCAAAACCCTATTTGATTATACATTTTATATAAATAAATAAATATAAGCAAATAAATGTTTAAATTGAAATTATATATATATATATGGGTGAATACATATTTTAAATAAATATGGAATATGTATATGCAGTTATATGTATTTACAATTTATTCACTCTCTCTCTCTCTCTCTCTCTCTATATATATATATATATATATAATATACTAATTATATATACATATATAATATACTAAAGTTATATATATTTGATATCCAACTACTCTCTGACTTAATCTTTGGTACAATTAGGGAAATTATGATGTGTTGCAACATTGGTGTCTAAGTCAATAGTTATTAAAGTTTTGAATTTATTAAATATTGTCAAAGTATTGAATTTGTTAGGTAAGAGAAGGATTGGAGAGGGGATGAAAATGAAAGGGAGATGTATATAAGCAAGCTCTTAAATTATAATGGAAGGGGATGAAAAGGAAAGGAGTATAAGTTATAAAGGAAAGCTCCAAGGTCCAGCAACTAAAGGTTCATGTTATGCTTCTCTCTCTCTCTCTCTCTCTCTCTCTCTCTCTCTCTCATGTGAGGCCTTTACAGTCTACCACAAAAACAAAGCATTTATATATATATATATATATTCTATTTCATTATATATTTTAACATGTATATGTATATGCACTTGGATGAGTTCGTTATTGATCCATTTATGTATACCTAAAGGTACATAAATGTTATGCTTCTCTCTCTCTCTCTCTCTCTCTCTCTCTCTCTCTCATGTGAGGCCTTTACATTCTACCACAAAAACAAAGCGTTTATATTTTATATATTCTATTTCATTATATATTTTAAAATGTATATGTATATGCACTTGGATGAGTTCGTTATTCATCCATTTATGTATACCTAAAGGTACATATTGAATATATAAAGAACTAATATATGAATTAAGAACATACAAAGAACTAATATATTATTTATTAAGAACATACAAAGAAATAATTAAGACATATTAAGAACATATATTTGTGTATATTTTAACTATGTATGTTGCTTTGTTATCAAAATAGCATAATAAATAAAGAAAAGAATATACATATTAAGAATACTATATATGTTTTTATAACAAAGAATTATTTATATATCTAACTATTTATTTTGATTTAAATTAAAGCAACATAATTCATAAGAAAAGAATATATAAGAATTCTAACATAGATAAAGACTGTATATGTAAGAAAATTTTTTTTGGAGCGCAAAAAAGAAAGTTTTTATTAATATTAAAAAGGGATTACCTAAAAAGCAAGAGCCTAAAAGAATTGATATTTTAAAATGATATTAGAAAAGTATTGATATTTTAAAATGAAAATAATATACTAAACCCTAAACGAAAGCCTACCTATAGACCTTTGCTCCCCTTTGCTCCCTCGACTCCTCTAGATCGTCATCATCGAATCTGTGCTTGAGCTCTTGGGAAGTGCATAGGTGGAGCTCGCCCTTCTGACCCTTGCACCGTAGCAAATCCTGGAGGGTGCGTTTGCTGCACAGCAGTCTCCCTCAACTTTCAAGAAGGCAGCCTCGATCTGCTACATGGCGCTCCATCGAATCCATCGAATCTACTGCTGAGCTACTCCCTCGATCTGCTGCATGAGCAACAGCATGGTGCTTCCTTGATCTGCACAGCAACTTCCCTCGACAGTGCTCCCCTACCTTCTTGAAGGCCTTAGGCCACTGGGCATCTCCCTTCTTGAAGGCCCTGAGTGAAGAGGTCTTGGGCATCTAGAAGCTTCACCACAGCCGAGGCGAAGAGGTACTGTAGCCTAGGCAACGTCACGTATCTCAACTTCACTGCCACTGTAGTCCCCAAGAGATTATCCTTCGTTAATGCACGGTCTGCACCGCCGTAGCGTCTTCCTTCTTGAAGGCCTAGCGCGTCCCCTCCGATTCTGCGACTCCCCTCTCTACAACACCTCTTAAAATTTGGATGTAGATTCCCCTCTCTATAGAGCCTCTCGAAATTCAAATGCATCAGCACCTTTCGTATGCCTATCGAAGTCTGGAGCCTCTACAAGCCTCCCTATAGTCTATTTCCTCTACAACCTCCCTCTAGTCTATTCCCTCTATAGCGCCTTTTCTATGCCTAAGGCCATGGAACAGAGATCCGAATCCCGAGGCCTATGGAACTAAATCAACTGATACCTAAGGCCGTGTCACTTCAGAGAGCCCATGGAAAAGAGATTAAGGCCGTGGAGTTCCCTTGTCTGTGCTCGTCCTCTCAGCCATGCAGAAGAAACTCCAAGACCCCCACCCAAATTTCTTTAGGGCTTTTCTTCCCTTTAAAATTTAGGCCACAAGGTCAAACTTTTTGTCCATATGCTCATGAGGAAATTCCTTAAGGAAACCCTCACAAAGATTTGACCTTGTGGCCAAATTTTTGTGGGTTGTGTGTCCAAAGAAGCAAGATGTCCAAAATTTTCTTCCTGGTGACCATCTGGCCACATGGACAAAGATTTAACCATATAGCTACCAAAATTTTGACCGAATTGATATCTTATGCAAATGATATCTTATGTAAATGATTTGACCATATGGTCAAAACTTTGCCATTGCATAATCTTTATGATGAAGATTACATGCCTTAAAACTTTTGGCCATCAGGCATGATCTTTTGAGCATATGGCTCAAAAGTTTGGCCATATGGTATAATAATTTGACCATATTCAAAAATATTTTGCTACAAGGCACATTGAAGTAGCCATATTTCGAATGTTTGTAACCATATAGCATACTCTTCGAAATGAGTGGTGCCCAACTTTACCATATGACAATCTTCTTGATGGCCAAAGATTTATCCAAGGTCGAAATGTTCACAATGGCCTGACAAGAGAGCAACCTGGAAGAAGGTCTCTTCAAATGTATGTTTCACTCAAAAGTTTATGCCATAAGGTCAAAACTTTGTCACCCCCTTGCTCGTTGAAGCTCTCTCTCTCTCTCTCTCTCTCTCTCTCTCACCCTCAAACTTTTGCCCACAAGGTCAAACTTTTTGACTAGATGTGCATGAGCCTATCTCCTCACGGACAACCCCACAAATATTATACTGTCAAAAGTTTATGCCACAAGGTCAAAACTTTATCACGTCCTGTTTTCAAGGTTTCTACCTTTTGGCAAAAACCTTGGTGGATGTGCATCCACCTAAAGAAGAATCTTGAAGAAGAATTGACCTGGTGGCTAAATCTTTATGAACATATAACTTTATAACCATCCTAATGAGTGCCCTTAAAAGTTTATGCCACAAGGACAAAACTTTGTCATATCCCGTTTCCAAAGAGTGGGGATACAAGTTTCCACCTTGTGGCAAAAACTAAGCAAGAATTTTTGGACATTAGGTCAAACCTTGTTGAGAATGAGAGAGAGAGAGAGAGGGAGAATAAAAAAATCTTTTGTTTCTAGTATCACTGCTAAAAGAAAGTTTGCATGTATCTCTCAGGTCTGTATCCATGGCACCCAGAGTTTCATCAAAGAAGGACATTCAAGTCATTGATGTTGCTGTCAGTGGTAATAGTGTTTATGGATGGTATTTGAATGTCTATGATAATCATGGGAATATGACACCAAATGTTAACTTATTCGTACTTAAGGATCCTAGAATGACCTTTGAGTAAGCTGGCAGCGTGGATGATGTGTCTAATGGAATTGCAGGGAAAGAAGGAGTGGCTTGCAATGTGGTGAAGATGAAAGGGAAGAGTATAACATATAAACTTGATCCATCGGCCTTTGATTTCACACGTATTACTGATAAGGATGAGTACTCTTTGAAGAAGATAGGGTGGAATGTGGTAGAGGAACTTGTGTGCCCCAAAACAATTTCCTTGGCATTTCAAGCTATAAAAAATAGTGAGCAACTTGTTTCTCGTCGAAAGGAAGGTAGGCAAGCAAAGAGGCAAAAGATAGATGAGAGCAATTCTTGAAAAGTTGATGGTGGAGGTTCTTTGAAGGGTAAAGAAACATATGATAAGTCAAGAAATGATAGCATTGGTGGAAGTGGTGTTTCAGAAAAACAAGTTATACAATTCGCAAAAGCCCTTGATTCTCTGCCCCCTGAATTTTCATTCCGTCCAGAGAGAAGTCTAAACAATATGCATATTGAGTCCCTAGAAAAATTAAAGAAAGGAGTAAAGATGGAGGGTGGACTACATATCTATGAACAATACTTCCCATTTGGATCTAGCACAAAGTATCCTATCTCGGTTGATAGATGTTTAGAAGCATCACCACTTTATGCATACCGGACTCTTTGTTGGGACTATGTAAAGAAGCTAGGTGTGGCTTTCTAGAGACATCCAATGAACCAAGCAATTGCAGCATATGTCATGCCGTTTGTAAATGATGGCAATCTAGCCCAACCCTTGAAGAAGGAAGAAGTGCAATCCAACAAACTCGAAACATATAACTATTGGATAATATCAAGATTACATTCTATTATAGCTATAAAGCTATACATCAAGGGGACATCTACATGGTTTCTTGAAACAAAGCATCTGTATGCATTCAGAAATTCAACAATTCTTGTCGATTTCCCTATAGAAAAGTGCATTGAGCTATCACAGATGACGAATATGGAATCACACCAAGTAATGAAGAATGCCCCTTAGCTTGAGCAGATCTAGCAGCTAAGAGACCAATGGTGGATAGCATTCGCGTCTCCATCAAAACCACAACAACACCTTCAAAAGAACAGTCCATTGCAACAGCCATGGGAGGTAAGGGTTCTTGGATATAATGCCCATCTTCTTTCATCTTATTTGAATCCAATCTGAAGTAGAGATTTTGCCATGTGATCAAATCTTCTTGTATGTTGCTTGTCTTAACACTAATTTTTCTTTTTGCAGAGATTTGTGCAATATGCGGGTGAGAAATTTGCACAAAGGGATAGCCACATGGTGGTTAGCTCTAATGAAATATTTGATGGATGGGTTAACATTATGAAAAGATATGCCAATCTTGAGCTCCCATCGCAAGATGATGGCTTAGGAAAGAAGGGGAGACAAATCTCCCTAAGTCCCATTTTAGATTTCCCAAATTCCCCAATATAGAATTTTCTCATATAGAAGGTTGATAGACCTCAAACATGCATAAAACCATAAAAACCTTGTTAATTTTCTTATTTTGATTTAGTTTGAAGAATTCTTACTATATCCACATATGATGTGAAGCGACTGAGAGCCTTCAAATCATGCACAATTATACTATTTCGACCCCTCTACATCATTTATTCCCCCCAACCCCCCCCCAATGTAACATTAGTGAGTGTATCCCTAAGATAAGAAACGATGTCGTAGGCCTTTTCTATCACAACACATCTCCCTTAAGCTGTTCTTGAGTGAGTCCTAATTGTATCATTGCACTTGCACCATCATCCTTACCTTTTCCATATCTAGAGGAAAAAACGTTTCATATTATTTCTATGTGTGTGAGGTTGTATACCTTCCAACAAAGTAAGATGGCCGAAATAGATTGAATCTTGTTGCAAAACCTATTAGGCCACGCCCAATATGATTTCAAATGCAAACCTTGGTCTTTGAAGATGATGCTCGTTCTTTGAGAAAAAATTTGTGAGAAAAATAATTCTTGGTCAAAGTTTCCCAATTTTAGTGTCCTTGACATTGCACAAGCTACTCCAAATACACATTTGACAAGTTAATATAAGCAGCATGTCCTTTTTTATCAAACACTTATAAAACAATATAAATGGAAATGTGAGTATAAATTATTGTAAACAAGGAAACTTAAAGGCTAAGAAAACTTATAATTTATGCAAATGTTGATAGAATATGCAACATAATGTACACAATCCATACAATGGACCATCATACAAAAATATTGCTCACATTTCAATTAACTAATTCTCACTCCCTCACTCATAGTCTATGTAATTGTTGATCTCGCAAATGCACATGGCTTAGTTAACTTAACTAAGTTTTATCCACTTAACATATTTAACATCACTTACACCATTTAGCACAAGGACTTGGTAATTCATTAACCTCCCCATTAGTATGACTTATTTCCATCAGTGGTGTGTTAAAATTGATGGATGTGTGCCCTTAGTTTCTACACAAGGGAGTGCTCAATCTTTTGAAATAACACTACACAAAGCTTGTGTTGGTGATATGGTTGGTTTAATTGTGCGAAGTGCACATTATGCATCTTACATAAAGGAAATGTAGATTGGGAAGGGACCTAACTTGCAGAAACATGTAAGGTGGGTGTTATCTAAAATACCTAACACAATTCGAGAACAAGGATTTGTAAATATTGTCCATGATGTTGATAAACAAAGAATTGGATGGATACAAGATCACTTTTGAGACAAAAAGACCATTAAAAGAGGCTTCAGGCTTCTCCAAATGTGTCACACAGACCTGACATGGAGTATGTAGAATAGAACTTGGGCATCTTAGAACATATTCAATACCAAAAAATCGTGTCCAATTGGTGCAATCTGTGGTGGAAAAGAGTTTCACAAAACCTTCTAGGAAATTAGGTGCATTTCTAATGGTAGTAAAGTCTTATGCATGGGTACAAGTTTGGGCTTATAGTGGGGATGAGTTGATGCAATTTAGCTGTTCTGTGTTGATGATGCATCTCATACATGGCGTCCAAACATGAGCATTCCAAATCCACCCATAGTGCCACTAAAACATGAAGTTTGTGAATCCACCTACGGTGCCACTCAAACATCAACAATTCACAACGATGGAACTAACATGAGCCAAGAGGAAGTGGATGCATTGAACAAAGGAGGCTACATGTTGGAGGTCCATGAGACAACTTCTAGTATGCACCTCTCCCTGAGCCAGAATTCTCGTAGAATTGGATGCACATCTTAGCCAACATAGATGTCCCAGAAAGAGTAGGGTTTCAGATCACCACCCCAGAGCTCGAGGGTCTAACCCTGGTGGTTCCCCTAAGGATGTTTAACATGCTCAAACCCTGAGAGGTAGGCAAGGGAGCCGTGAGGGTAAAATCAGATCTTCACTGGCTATCCTATGTAGGTGCCATGACTGCTCACCACGAGTTCTCCTCTAACTGAGGAAATAGGGTAAGCAAGGAAACCACCCCCATCAGCTCTATAAGTACAATGGAAGAGCCCCCTTTAGGTCCCAAATCCCCTGTATCCAAAGGCAATGCTAAGCAAAAAAAACCACTGCTCCAACACAAAAAGAGGAGGAGATTGAGGATAAAGAAGACTTATGGCGGGTACCAACCCACTACAAGGCCTATACTATTCAAGATCGTAAGATTTTATACCAACAAGCCAAAAGATCGGGAGAGGATGGTTGTTTCCAAGGGTATGATGGGCTAGCCATGATCAAAGAGGTAAACCTAGCCCTAGAAGAGCAGGCCCCACAACCCATATTTGTCACTGATGACCTCACCCCCAATGACGAGAATGCCTTAATAGCTCTCCTAGGGGAATATAAGGACTGCATGGCCTAGAAGTGTTGGGATAAGTATGGTCAAGGGCTTGTTCTAACATGCATGTGTGCATCTAGGGGAGTCACATGTGTGTGTGTGTGTGTGTGTGTGTGTTTTGTAGAAGCACATCTAGTGCTATGATGTGTCTAGTGTGTGACCTAAGTGATGATGTAAGCCAAAGGCCCCCACATGGGAGGTCCCTTTGATTTAGGCCAGTCTCATTGATGTAGGGGCTGATTGCCATGATGCATCTCTTCTACCCCACACTCTTCTACATTTGGTATCAGAACTGGTAGGCTTTGGACAACCCATTTTGGTAGTGCCATCTCATCATCTTCTCCACCATCTCCTTTTGAGCTTTCTTCATCCTTCCTCTTCAAAAATGGCTTAGCTCTATTCTCCTCATCCCTTGCGCCTTTTGCCAAGCCCTCCTAGCTAAAGACTCTACACTATGGGGTGCTCCTCTAGCTCAGAGCATTTTCCTAGAGAAGAAGTAAATCACTTGCTCTGATCCAAGCAAACTCTGATGAGACAAATCGTGCAATTCTACCTTTCTGCTCAACCATTGCCAGAGCCCTTCTAACACAATTTGGTCCATGCCTAGAGCCTACTGCTGGTGAATTTTGAAGGCCAACGCTTGCTGGAGCAAGGAGAAATCAAAGAAAAGACAATCAAAGAAGGTGCAGCTCTCCCAGACAAGAAGGCACACTATTTTGTCCATGCTCTAAGTTGAACTTAATTTGATATTTAAGCTTCAATTTTGCACAGAAAGCCCTCTCAAACTCTTCTCCAGTTGTGTGAATTATGTCCTCCAAGTTGAGCTAGTCCTCTGCAAAGCATTTTTTACAGTTGTGAACATTTGATACTAGAGTAAATGCTAGAGTGATGTTTGAGGATTGAAGTAATGCTAAAGTACAGATAAGAGAATGCATTTTCAATTTGAAATTCAGTTGGGACTGATCTCTTGTCAAAATGCCAAGCTCTGGAGGTTCTTCCAATGCTAAGCACTTGAAGAAGACTGCAAGAAGGATAAAGTTCAAAGTGAAGAAGACCCTAGTCAAGAAACTTTGGGAGAAGCCAACTGGGTATGAATATGCTAAACAATTAGGATTCTCTAAATTTATCTCTAGCAATCTACATTTGTATGGTGCGGGAGAATTCTTTTTTCAACAAGATTAGTCATTTTGTAAGAGAGTAGACACTGTGTGACAAAGGTAAGACCCTATCATGGCTACTTATAAAATTGACAAGTTCAATGGCCAAGGCTTCCATACTTGGAAGATGAAGATAAAGTTTATGATTATCAAAGAAAATCTATGGGACTTAGTCAAGGAAGGAATCAATCCTCTCAAGAACGTGAATCAACTACAACCAAAGGTAAAGGAAAGGCCAGTGACTCTAGTGCTACACCTGTAGATGCAAAAAGGATAGAGAAAGCCTATGCAATCATTGCATTAGGTTTGGGTGATGATTATGTACACCACATTTCAGATTTGGAATCCCCTTTTGAAGCACGGCATAAGTTAGACATATTATTTGGTGCTAGCTTTTATACTTACAAATTAAATTTGAAAATTAAGTTCTTTGAATTTAAAATGGAGGGAGATAATGTTGATGATCATGTCAACACTATGAGGAGTCTTATGACACAACTAGCCTCAATTAATTCTCCTGTCACTGAGGATGATGCTATGGCAGTGCAGCATGCCTCAAGACTTTGACTATGTGGTTACTACTTTGAAGAGTCTTCCTCAACCCTCATGAGAAGGCATCATTAGTGCCTTACAAGAAGAGGAGAGAAAGAACACTTCAAGAATGGGCAAAATGCACACAGAAGCACTTGCAGTGAAGTTTTCAAAGAGTAGGTACAAGGCTTGTAAACACTGTGGGAAAAACAATCATCTTGAGAAGGATTGTAATAGAATCAACCCTTGCTGTTATTGTGGCAAGAATAATCACTCTGAGAAGTTTTGCAATGAGAAAAAGAGGACTATGACAAATCGAAGAGAGAACTCCATCAACAAATGAAGCATCAACTTTGTAGTAGAAGACAAGGACTTTGCATTTTGAGCAACTTGTCTTTGAATTTTTGTTTATCATCACTTGGTCAAATTTTGAGGTTCTCTGCCTAGAGTAGTACTCCAAAAAGAATGCTATGTTGTCTTTTGTAAATCACCTCTGGTCACCATATAATGTAGGCCATGTGATATGTGTTTGGTCTATCCCATTTTTGTAAACCTTGACCCTTGGGCACCTTTTGCTCTAGCATGAGATCCTGGACATAGATTTATCCTTGACCACCATGAGATGGCCATGTGTGACCACCATGGTATGGCATGAGAAACTATGTGACGATGAATCCTTGACATTGCAAGAGGCAAAACCTTGAGGGGGGGTATGTTGGGATAAGTATGGCCAAGGGCTTTCTCTAAGATGCATGTGTGCATCTAGGGAGTCACATATGTGTGTGTGTGTGTGTGTGTTGTAGCAGCACATCTAGTGCTATGATGTGTCTAGTGTGTGACCTAAGTGATGATGTAAGCCAAAGGCCCCCACATGGGAGGTTCCTTTGATTTAGGCTAGTCCCACTGATGTAGGGGCTGATTGCCACTGATATAGGGGAGGTGCCTACACCATCCTCTCTTTCTATAAAGTGGAGGACATTCCTTCATTCTAATACATGGATTTTGCCTCAATTGAGCTCTCACTCTTTGTGCCATGATGCATCTCTTCTACCCCACACTCTTCTACAAGAAGTACACGGACATGGAAGAGGTACCTACCACAGTATTGCAACATACAATCCCCATCATGGATGATGCTAGGCTAGTACGGCAATGCCCCTACCCTATGAATCCTAAATATGCACTCATAGTGAGGGAATAAATTTAAAAACTCTTAGATGCAGGATTCTGTGGATTTGAAAAAGGTTAATGCTACCACAAGGCATGACCGTAGTACTACCCCTTGCCATTCACAGAACATGTTCTAGAAAGGTTAGCCAGAAAGGAAGCATATATCTTTCTAGACTATGGCGATGGGTCAATGCAAGTTTGATCGGTGGGATAGCGATGACCTGTGGGGATAGAAACGTGCAGTTTTGCTGATTGGATTTTTATACTTTTTATGATTTGGAAGTTTTTGTTCATGTTTTTTTGTGATGGGGGGATGCTAAACTACCTAATCTACCTACCCAATGTAAAAAAGAAGAAAGAAAAACAACATTTGGTTGCAAAATGAGAGATTTCTTGAAGAGATGATTGCCAACACTCAAAACCACTTAGATTTTCAGCATGATTCATCATTCTTGGTTGTGTTTTGTGAGTTTTGACACCATACACTCCTTAGCAATCTTTCAAACTATCTTCCTACCAACTCAAAACACTAAAAAACATAAAAAACAAGCTTTAAATGATCAAAAAGGCTTTCCAATAGAAAATGATAGTTTTTCATACTTTTCCATCCAAACTCACACTTCTTCACTCTTTCCTCTCCTATAACTCCACTATCAAAGCTCCAAGTTAAGCTTAAAACAATGAGCAATGGGTAGATGACGAGAGAAGGCAAATGCAATGCAAAAGCATACCTTGAACTCCTCAGTAGCGGCGCCAAAAATGTGTGGTCTCGATGATGACTCGCATGTCGTGAGAATGTTGAAGAGATGCCAATGGAGCCTCCACTCCAAGCTACTCCTTGTGAGAGCAATGCAAGGCATGAGACATCCACATGTGTCACTCAAGGGGCCTCCGAATTGTTGCAATGTGTTTCCACGAGAGAAGAGGGAAGGGGGAGAGGGGAGAAGAGAGGGGAGAAGGGAGGGAGAAGGAGAAGGGAAGAGGAGAGTGAAGGGATATGGAGTGGCAAACATAAGGGCACTATAAGAGAAACAAGGGAACACCCAAAACACTCTTGGAAAAGAAGAGGTAGCTTGTATTCCAACTTGTGCAAACAACAATAAATACCAAAGTCAACCATTTGGCCTTTTATACAAGTCACCTTTTAAAGGGAGGGCCAACCCTAATCTCTTTATACCACTCTCCCTTCTCATTCTTTTACCATCCTCTTGGGCCCATCTAGCTCCAAGACACAATCATGGCTCTACAGACTTGCCATTGTCCATCAAATCACATCACTTAACCAGCGCTAGCATATTGTTAACCAATCTGTTAATTTGATGTTAACATCCATGGAGTACAGTTGCCGAATGCAGGGTAAGCAGTGATTAGAGGTGATTAGGCTTCATGATTTACTTCAACAGTTGCGGCCATGGAAGGAGTACAGTACAAGCTCAGGGAGTTTGAGCCCCAAATACCCCAAGGTCAAAGATTGCAGGAAACGGGCACAAGTTGCAGGTTCTAGCTCACAGATTGCAGGTTTAGGTTCTAGCTTTGCAAGCTGTGGTTAAGTGTCTCTGCTGTACATTTTTGCCAAAGTATCCCATGCCTCCTTTGGCGTACTTGCATCCTGAATATGCTTGTATCATAGAATCCGAAATACTAATAGAAATCCATTACATAACTTTTCTAGCTCTCTCATGCCATCCTTTAAATGCCTGCATTTTCTGTTGATTGGGAACATTCGGAAGAACTAGTTCTTCTTCATTTCCTGTAATGAACTCCCAATAGCCTTTTCCCATAAGGAAATTCATCATTCTAAACTTCCATGCTTGGAAGTTGTTCTTGTCAAGCTTTTCAGTGACAATCTGTGAAAGAGAATCAGACGCCATTACAGAACACTGTAAAATATTCTGCCACTGCAAAAAACACAACTTTTGCCTCACACGGGTAGATCTGCAAAACTGACGAAAGTGGTATTTGACCACACAGTCACTTCCTAGTGACGATTTTGCATCAACAGGCAACAAGGATGATTCTAGAACTCCTACTATCTCTGCACATAGGCATACGATGCAATTTTTGCGAGAACTTTTCACCGACCTGCAGAGCAGTGGTCGCACAGCAAAAACAGGGCCTTTTTCTAAGTGCCTACGAAGAAGTTCTGCCGCCAAAACGGGCCCCAAAATAGCCTCAAATCAGAAAAATAAAGTCACCGAGGGCGGTGTACCAACCACATCTGCAGCTAGCAAGTCAGTGTACCAACCGCATCTGTAGCTAACAAGTCGGTGACATATATGCACAATGGTCACTCTGGCATATCACGAGCGGAGCTCGATGTCTCAACAGCAGGATGTGGTCTCTTGAGGATGGGCCATTGCTGAGGCTGAGACCTAGGGCCCAGTGAGAGTTGTGGGTGTGGATTTAGCTCCTAGGTCTAATGGTCACTAGAGTTGTAGTTGACGGCTTAGGAATTCTTGCATCTATCGATCCTCGTATTGGGCGAGCAACTGAGTTGGGTCCGATTGCACAAGATGGCCAACCAAAGTGGTAATGGGCTCTATTGTCACTTGCTTGGGCTTGACCTCTTCTTCTTCATGCTCTATCTGTGCCGATCCCATGGTAGACTTTTTGGCAACCTGTAGTCGACAGGCAGATGTTGCTACAGCATGTGGTAGAGAATCGGCATGTAGAGCATTGGGTTGCCGATGACCTCCCCGTATGTTTTGAGGTCATCCCTCATCTGGTTGCAAAAATAATCTACCCAATTCATGACCTGGGGGTCTGCCAACCACAATGAGATATTTGGCATGATGGACTACTGGTGGTCTGTGTGCCTTACTTGTGTTAGCCACTACAGGGCCCTTGCTAGTCTTTCCACCTCTAGCTTGATAATTTCAATGAAGTGGATGCACCCTTTGCTTTTCTTGTGGTCATAGTGTCAAACTTTACTGAGGGCTGCCGTCTTCTTCTTCATTGTATACTTGTCACTGATGACCGGCAGACCTAGGGTGGCCGCATACCACATCCGATTTAGGTGGTAGTGTTGAGATATCGAGCTCCACTCATGATATGCCAAGGTGATCGTTGTGCATTATCATTGACTTGTTAGCTGCAGATATGGTTGGTACACCTCCCATGAATAATAGTGGATGATAGCTATCTTTATGTACTCTAGTTAGTGGCTCAGTTAGTATGCCACCTAGGTTAGCTGAGTTTGGTTTGAGGCCCACATATAGGGTTCACCTATTCCTTTTGTACTTAGAGAGAGTTCTTTTGGCTTTCACAACTAAGAAGAGGAAAAATGTTTTCAGCCTCCACCTTTGTGTGTATTCCCCCATTGTGTATGTGAGAAAGCTGTAAGTGACACTCCTTACTTCTCTCCCACTCTCTTCACATGGTATCAGAGCTCGATTCATGGTAAGGAGCTCAAGAAAGCAAACCAAGTTCGTGGTGTCTTGGTAAGAGAATCAGTGTTGCTTTCCTTTTTTGAGTTTGGGAGCAAATCTCTGTAGGTAGCACAATTGGAATGCCCTCGCTAACATTATTTTTTTGATTAGAGGCCATTTTGGGGCCTGTTTTGGTGGCAGAAGTTTTTCGTAAGCACTCAAAAAAGTGCCATGTTTTTGCTGTGTGACCACTTTTCCATAGGTCGGTGAAAAGTTACCGCAGAAATTGCATCGTATGCTTGTGCGCAGAGATATTGGGAGTGATAAAATCATAAAGTCATTCTTATTGCCTGTTGTTGCAAAATCGTCACTAGGAAATGACTGTGCGGTCAAATACCACTTTCGTCAGTTTTGTAGATTTGCCCTTGTGAGGCATAAGTTGTGTTTTTTGCAATGACAGAATATTTTTGCAGTGTTCTGTAATGGTGTCTGATACTCTTTCATAGAGAGTCACTAAAAAGTTTGATAAGAACAACTTCCAAGCATGGAAGTTTAGAATGACGAATTATCTTAAGGGAAAAGGCTATTGGGAGTTCATTACTGGAGCTGTACAAGAACCAGTTATTCCTAATGTTCCCAATCAATAGGAGTTGCAGGAATCTAAAGGATGGCATGAGAGAGCCAGAAAAGTTATGTATTGGCTGTCTATTAGTATTTCAAATTCTATGATTGTGCATATTCAGGATGCAAGCACGCCGAAGGAGGCATGGGATACTTTGACAAAAATGTATAGCACAAATACGCAAGCCAGGAAAATGCAGCTCAAGAAGGAGTTGCATAATGTGCAGAGAGAAAATATGAGCATCAATGACTACCACATGAAGGTGAAAAAGATTGCCGATGCACTTGCTTCTATTGGGTTGCCAGTGGAAGATGATGATTTAGTTTCTGTGACCTTGAATGATCTAGGAAAGGATTATGCACCATTCCGTACATCCATTGCCATCTGTGAGAATTTTTTTGATTTTGAGGAGTTGATTGCTCTTCTAATTGTTGAAGAGCAGAGAAATGGTGGTGCATCTTCTTCAGGAGGAACTTCAAAAGAGGCTGTCTTCTACTCAAATGCTGGAAGAGGTAGGGGCAGAGGTAGAGCAGGCCAATCTGGAGGCTGTGGCAGAAATCAAAATATGCAACAAATTCAAGAAAACCAGTCCTATGGAGGAGGACATGGTAACTTTAGAGGCAGGGGGAGCCAAAGAGGTCATGGTGGATGGCAAAGAGGCCAAAATGCAAACAGCAATGTTGAATGCTACTACTATGGTCGAATGGGTCATATGGTTAAAGACTGCTATAAAATGCAGAATGACATCATGACTAGAAAATTGCAGTAAGGCAATTATGCATCCTCTAGTAGACAGGGTGATGACAAAAATGAGCACTTGTTTATGGTGCAGCACATGATCAATTCTGTGACAAGTGTAGAAGAAAGCAATGATGTGTGGTATGTTGACTCAAGTGCATCAAACCACATGACAGGTCATGAAGAATGGATGCAGGATGCAAGGAAAATGGAAAGACCAGGATTTGTGGAGACTGGTGATGATATTGCACATCCTATTATGCAAATTGGTAAAATTCCTTTGTCTATGCAGGATGGGAAAAATAAATACTTGTCTGATGTATTTCATGTCCCGAATATCACCAAGAACCTAGTTTCTGTTGGTCAAATGGTTGAGCAAGGCTTTCAGGTTAGATTTAATCCTCATGGATGCTTTGTTGAGGATATGAAAATAAAGGTCACTTGATAGCATAAGGGAAGAAGAAGGGCAAGATGTTTATGTTGGATGCGGACATGCTTGAATTGACTGCAGCAATGTTTGCACATGGGACCGGTGTAGTTCCAGATATTGATATTTGGCATAAACACATTGGTCATGTTAATGTACAATGACTTAAATTAATGCAGGCCCAAAATCTTGTTGCAGGATTGCCTAAGTTCAAGGTTGCAGAGCATGGCATAAAGCATCAATATTCATACAGTCATACCCCACAGAAAAATGGACTTGCAGAATGGAAAAACATGCATATTGGAGAGGTATCTCATGCCATGCTCAATGAGAAAGACCTGCCATATTATTATTGGGCTGAAGTAGTTGCTACAGCAGTCTACATAATGAATAGGACTCCCACTGCAGCAATACATGGCATGATGCTAGAGGAGAGGTATACTGGTAGGAAACCAGATATTTCTTATTTGAAAGTTTTTGGTTGCATTGCCTATGTTCATGTGCCAGATGAGTTGAGATCCAAGTTGGATCCAAAAGCTGAGAAGTGCATCTTTATTGGTTATTCTCTACAACAAAAAGGGTATAGATGCTATAACCCTTCTACTCGTAAGTTTACAAAAAGCAGAGATGTTGGTTTTTATGAGATGAGTAGCTAGTATGGCAATGGTCGACGGGATCTTCAAATGGCGATGGCTGGCGGGATAGTGTCTGAGAAGAGTAGGGAAAGGGAAAGAGGGGAAAAGTGGGAAGGAGTGGGAAGGTGGGAGGGAGAAAGGAGCAAGTGGGGTGTACCAGTGAAGAGTGGGACAGATTGTGAGGTCAGCATGCAAGATTGCGACAAAATGCAAAAGGGACCTAATGACACTAATCACCTAGTGCTAACTATGGATGTGTGTGTGTAGGTGTAATGCAGTGACCTATGGGCTATGGGTGCATCGGGTGATATGCCTACTATACTCACTCACTTAGACCTGGACTTGACAATCATTAGGAATGCAGTGTAGACAGACGTCGTGCTGCCGCATAGCGTGTTAAGAGCCATGTGGAGCATGTGTCTAGCTTGTATCTTACCTTGGATGCTAGAGGGACATTGGCATTATGATGAGTCATCACAGAATGGTCCTTTATCGTGGGAGAAGCGGGTTCTTGTGTGACCACCTTCGACATAGACATTTGCTCTCGTGAGCTGGATGGCCTTGTTGGAGATGGTATGATCACAACAACCTTTGAGGGTTCGCCTTCGGATTTGGAGGGAGGTTCTTGTGTAACACCCCACATTGTAGGGATCAGTTCTTGTGTTGTCCTTCATTGTTTTGGGAGATTTTCGTATTGAGGTGGACGATTCATGGTAATAGAGCACGTTCAAGATTTTAGGGCTAGTTTGCTACGGTCGGCAGTTCATTGGTAGGTTCTTGTGGTTCTACATCTCGGGTCACGACACAAGTTCTTGTGTTGCTACCTTCGGAACCTTTGCAGTTTGTAACTTAAACTTCGACACCTAGCTGACCTGCTTGCCTCGGTCTTCCAAGAGCTTTGTGGGGACCCAACGTTTAGGGGGATGCTACAGTTAAGGAGGTGGATTGGAGCCTAGAGTCTGAAGCATGGTATGGCAGCATGTCTTCTTCTTGGCACAAATGCTTTCGGCAAAGACGTCACTAGAGCAATTAGGGACTCTTGTGCTGCTTAGACTCACTCTGGTCGTCAGTTCTGGTTGAAGTAGCATTGAGCACAGAGGATAGCCTCTTGTACTTGATGTTCATGATTTTCTTGAGTGGAGGACAGCAATGGTAGGGCAAAATGGGCAATGGCACTGGGTTGCCACTGCAGTTGGCCTTCTCCTCTCTTCAAGGTTGGACTCTTTTTAGGGGGTTGGAGGTGTATGGAGCTTCCGGTCTGCCCTCCCATAGAACTTCTTTGTCATGGGCCAATGAGGGTGAAACTAAAGGAGCAAGACTTGGTCCACACAATGAAACTACCGTAGTTCTACCACCATTTGTGAGAGAAGCATTCCAGGAATGCCAGTCGATTTGACAGTTCACGGCGTAACACTAGGTCCTTCCCAATATGATGTGTTCATCAGTTGCTTCTATGGGGAGAACATAAAAGCATATTTCTACTGCCTGGCAAACAACCGTTAGACTTCAATTCACAAAATCCAAGGTGCTTATGAGTTGGCTGTTGATAGCCCTTATTGAAGCGACAATGAGGTTTAGGGATACCTGTAACTTTCCCATACCTCATGGGAGATGAAGTTGTGGCTCGCTCCCAGATCATTAGGAAAAAAGGGAGCTCATTTTGGGGCCTTTTAGGGTTTTGGAAAAATGTCTCTCAACCAATGAGGAGAAGGCCAATGTAACATAGAAATTCCACAAAAAAAGGCAAAAATATGAAAAAGAAAATAGTACTTTATGTTGTTACAAGCTTGTGGCATTAATGAGAAGATTTGTTTTTTATTCTTATATGGTTCACCTGTCGTATCAAGAGATGTGGACCCAAAATCGAAATAGAGCTCCACTTTGAAACCTTCTTGCATGGTGACCCAAAACAACCATCCATTTTTTCTTGTTCTCCGATGCCATTCTCTCTTCAACAAGCATTCCTCTACTTTCACCATGACGAACCATTCCATTCTCTCTTTGACTGGCATTTCTCGTTGCATCACTATTGTTGTGATGCTCTTAAACTTTCAAGACAATAAGCTCCTTTCACCTTTTATTCGCTTGTTCTCAGTTTCGTTCATTTTGTTAATGTCTTACTATTTTGGTGTGTGTTTCTTTGACTTCGCAGGTATTAGAGTGAGTATTTCTATTGGCAACAACCAAAAACTTTGATCGTGCCACTAGGAAACAGTTTGTCACTCTACTTGGTGAAGATGTGGATGTACAAAGTATCTCTTTGCCACAAAGACCTACCTCACTAATCTCATGTGTAGAAGCTTTCAATACTATGAATGTGGATGGTAGCTAGGAAAAGGATAGCAATGGAAAAAGGAGATTGGGTTCTAATGCAACCCAGCAAGCAGAGAAAGCAACAATCCACTAACACTTTTTTGGCTTCTTGGAAGGGCAGAGTGAAATATTTTAGAGTAAAAAAGGGAGGCACAAGATGCGTCAGAGAGGTTCGGATATAGCATGTCTACATGCATCAAGAACTTGTATTACGAGATTATCCTACTTATCTTCCATACCTAGACCCAATTGTAAGTGTATTTGTGTAATGAAATACTTGAAATGAAATAATTATTTCTTTCCATGACAATCAGTCTCTTTGTTTTAGTTCAGATATATATTCCTCATCATATGAAGAGTGGCAACCAATGGAGTGCATACTGGGATTCTTTGATGCTTTACATGGTGCTATTGGGGAGCTACAGTATAGAGGTAGAAAATCAACAATGCTGGCTAAATCGGGTATATTTTTTTATAATCACTTTTATCAATTGATGGAAAACAAGTCAGTGACATAAATGCAGAACGGTCACCCTAGCATATCACGAGTGGAGCTCGATATCTCAACACTCCCCCTCGAGCTCAATCCCAATTCCTGCACACCAAGCACATCTCTGAACTTGTGTAGCTTCTTTATACCCAATGCCTTCGTGAATATGTCAACTACCTGATCCTCTATGCTGACATAAACTAGATCAATAAGACCTAGTAAAACCTTCTCCTGCACATAGTGATAATGCACCTCAATGTGCTTTGTTCTACCATGATAGATTGGGTTATTTGCCAAGTGTATATTGCTCATGTTGTCACAATAAATGACAGCTGGCCCATCTGTAGACTGATGCATATCATAGAGTACCTTATGTAACCAAGCTACCTCACATGCAGCCATTGTTGCACCCCTGTGCTCAGCCTTTGTGCTCGACAAGGCAACTATAGGCTGTTTCTTGCTACTCCAAGTGACTGCAGCACTCCCAAAAGAGAACACTGGTAGATTGTCTATCAGAAATACTACCAGCCCAATCAGCATCAGTGTATCCATGCAACTGTATCTAAACCCCACTCTCATAAAATAGTCCATACTGCAATGTGGACTTCACATACCTGAGTATGCGTCTAGCCACATCCAAATGCAGTTTCCTTGGAGCCTACATAAACTGACTTACCAATCCAATAGCATAGCTCAAATCTGGGCTGGTAATAGTCATATAAATCAAACTTCCTACTATGTGTTTGTACATAGTAGGGTCTTCCAGAAGCTCACTTGCATCTGCGCTCAACTTCACATTCTACTCCAAAGGAACTGAAATAGGCTTACAGCCTGTCATCCCATATTTGGACAGCATGTCCAATCCATATTGCCTTTGCAAGAGTTGTATCCCACTTGGTGATCTAATCACCTCAATGCCCAAGAAATAATGTAGCTCTCCCAAATCCTTCATCTCAAACTTTTGCTTCAATAGCATTTTCACATGAAGGATATCTTCATCACTATCACCTGTGATGATCAAATCATCAACATAAATGACAAGCAGCATAATACCTTTCTCTGTTTTTCTCACATAAAGTGAGAAATCTGCCTTGGAAATCTAAAAGCCAATAGTGACAAGATACTATCCTATCTTGTTAGACCATGCTCTAGGTGCTTCTTCAAGCCATACAAGGCTTTCTTGGATCTGCAAACTCAGGATGAACAGCATGAACATAACCTGGTGGCTTCTCCATAAGCACCTCTTCTTGCAAATCACCATGCAAGAAGGCATTCTTTACATCCATCTGATGTAAAGACCATCCCTTTGATGCAGCCATAGCAATGACTGCTCTTACAGTTGCCATCCTTGCAACCAGACTGAATGTTTCTTCATAATCAATGCCATATGTCTATGCATACCCCTTAACAACTTATCTTGCCTTGTATTTGTTCACAGAACCATCTGCATTGTGCTTGACCTTATAAACCCACTTACAGCCAATTGCATTCTTGTCTTTAGGCAAAGGCACCAATTCCCATGTAGCATTTGCTTCCAAGGCATCCATTTCCTCATCCATGGCTTTCTCCCATTTTTCTTTTCCCATGGCTTGCTCAAAAGAAGTGGGTTCTGGTTCCTGTATCACTTTGACCATATAGGCATAGTGAATGGCTCTAAATCCATCATATTTCAGCCTATCCAGAGGACACCTAGCTCTAGTAGACCTGCGAAAAACAAGCTCACTTCTAGATGCTCTCAAAACATCCCTGGTCTTCTTTACTCCAGGTGTAACAATAGAAGGAATACCCAACTCCTCATCAATGCTCTGTTCTGAGCCACTGGATTCACCATCCACATAAGAGTGACCTGCATTCACATCAAAATGGGCTGATCTACCTTCTCTTTTCCTTTTTGTGATACCTGCATACCACTATCTGCATTGCTTTGAGGAGATTCTCCTGATCTCAATCTGCCTGTCCATGGCGAAGTATGTGAACCACTACTAGAGGACACTACAGGTCCACTAATATTTTGTGATTGCTGCTGTGAATTCTGTGTAGCATTACCATTTTGTGCATCTACATCAATCATCACATTTACTAGTTTATACCAGCTGCTCATCTCATCAAAAACAACATCTCTACTCACTATAAACTTACGAGTAGAAGGGTTATAGCATCTATACCCTTTCTGCTGCAGAGAATAACCAATGAAGATGCACTTCTTAGCTTTTGGATCCAACTTGGACCTCAAGTCATCTGGCACATGAACATACGCAATGCAACCAAAAATTTTCAAACGAGAAATATATGGTTTCCTACCAGTATACATCTCCTCTAGCATCATGCCATGTATTGCTGCAGTGGGATTCCTGTTCATCATGTTAACTACTGTAGCAACTGCTTCAGCCCAATAATAATCTGATAGGTCTTTTTCATTTAGCATGGCCCGAGAAACCTCTCCAATATGCCTGTTTTTCCTTTTTGCAAGTCCATTTTGCTATGGGGTATGACTGCATGAATATTGCTGCTTTATGCCATGCTCCTGCAGGAACCTTCCAAACTCATTTGAGAGGTACTCTCCCCCTCCATCTAACCTTAGGCATTTTATTTGCAGGCCTGTTTCTTTTTCAACCATAGCTTTAAAAGCTTTGAAATGCCCAAACACTTCACTTTTCTTTTTCATAAAATACACCCAAACTTTTCTGCTCTAGTCATCAATATAAGTGACAAAATAATGACAGCCTCCAATAGATGCAGCTTTAGTAGTCCACACATGAGAGTGGATTAATTCCAATGGCTTCTTACTCTCTTGAACATGTCTAGGAAATGGTTTCCTTACCTATTTTCCAAATTGACAAGCTTCACATACCTTATACATTTCTGCAACCTTGAATTTAGGCAATCCTACAACAATATTTTGGGCCTGCATTGATTTAAGTCGTTGTACATTAACATGACCAATGCGTTTATGCCAGATATCAATATCTGCAACTACACTGGTCCCATGTCCAAACATTGTTGCACTCAATTCAGGCATGTCCGCATCCAATGTAAACATCCTGCCCTTCTTCTTTGCTTTTGCTATCAAGCGACCGTTATTTTTCATATCCTCAACAAAGCATCCATGAGGATTAAATCTAACCTGCAAGCCCTGCTCAACCATTTGGCCAATAGAAACTAGGTTCTTGGTGATGTTCGGGACATGAAATACAGCAGACAGGTATTTCTTTTTCCCATCCTGCATAGACAAAGGAATTTTACCAATCTGCACAATAGGATGTGCAGTATCATCATCAGTCTCCACAAATCCTGGTCTTTCCATTTTCCTTACATCCTGCATTTATTCTGCATGACCTGTCATGTGGTTGGACGCACCTGAGTCAACATACCACACATCATGCTTTCTTCTGCACTTGTCACAGAATTGGTCATGTGCTGCACCATAAACAGATGCTCATTCCTGTCATCACCCTTCTACTAGAAGATGCATAATTCCCTTACTGCAATTTCCCATTCATGATGTCATTCTGCTTTTTGTAGCAGTCTTTAGCCATATGACCCATTTTACCACAATAGTAGGATTCAACATTGCTGTTTGCATTTTGACCTCTTTGCCATCCACCACGGCCTCTTTGGCTCCCCTGCCTCTAGAGTTACCACGTCCTCCTCCATAGGACTAGTTTTCTTGAGTTTTTTGCATATTTTGATTTCTACCACGGCCTCCAGATCGGCCTCCTCTACCTCTGCCTCTACCTCTTCCAGCATTTGAGTAGAAGACAGTTTCTTTTGAAGTTCCTTCTGAAGAAGATGCACCACCATTTCTCTGCTCTTCAAAAATTAGAAGAGCAAACAACTCCTCAAAATCAGGAAATTTTTCACGGATAGCAATGGATGTCCGGAACTGTGCATAATCCTTTCCTAGACCATTCAAGGTCACAGAAACTAAATCATCATCTTCCACTGGCGACCCAATGGAAGCAAGTGCATCTGCAATTTTCTTCACCTTCATGTGGTAGTCATTGATGCTCATATTTTCTCTCTGCACATTGTGCAACTCCTGCTTGAGCTGCATTTTCCTGGCTTGCGTATTTGTGCTGTACATTTTTGCCAAAGTATCCCATGCCTCCTTTGGCGTACTTGCATTCTGAATATGCACAATCATAGAATCCAAAATACTGATAGATAGCCAATACATAAATTTTCTGGCTCTCTCATGCCATCCTTTAAATGCCTGCATTTCCTGTTGATTGGGAACATTAGGAAGAACTGGTTCTTCTTCATTTCCTATAATGAACTCCCAATAGCCTTTTCCCATAAGGAAATTTGTCATTCTAAACTTCCATGCTTGGAAGTTGTTCTTGTCAAGCTTTTCAGTGACAATCTGTGAAAGAGAATCAGACGCCATTATAGAACACTGCAAAAAATTCTGTCACTGCAAAAAAACACAGCTTCTGCCTCACACACGCAAATCTACAAAATTGAGAAAGTGGTATCTGACCACATAGTCACTTCCTAGTGACGATTTTGCATGAACATGCAATAAGGATGATTCTGTAACTCCCAATATCTCTGTGCAGAGGCATACGATGCAATTTCTATAGCAACTTTTCACTGACCTGCAGAGCAGTGGTCGCACAACAAAAACAGGGCCTTTTTTTGAGTGCCTGTGAAGAACTTCTGCCTTCAAAACGGGCCCCAAAATGGCCTCGAATCAGAAAAATAAAGTCACCTAGGGGATCGCCCTTTCCCGCAGCATATACTGCCCTCTCGCCACACCATGAAGGGCATCTCAATCTGAGACAATGCACTCTTGCACTTCCGGCTATGCTACCTGTAGAGATTTTCTCCCAAACTCGAAAAAGGAAAGCAACACTGGTCCTCTTACTAGGACACTGCGAACTTGGTTTGCTTTCTTGAGCTCCTTACCATAAACCAGGCTCTAATACCATGTGAAGATAGTGGGAGAGAAGGAAGGAAGCTCACTTGCAACTTTCTCACATACACAATGGGGGAATACACACAAAGGTGGAGGCTAAAAACAGTTTTCCTCTTCTTAGTTGTGAAAGCCAAAAGAACTCTTATACAAAGAAATCGAAGAACCCTATATGTGGGTCTCAAACCAAACTCAGCTAACTAAGGTGGCATAGTAACTGAGCCATGAACTAGAGTACATAAGGATAGCTATCATCCAGCTATTATTTGTGGGTGGTGTACCAACCGCATCTGCAGCTAACAAGTCGGTGACATAAATGCACAATGGTCACCCTGGCATATCACGAGTGGAGCTCGATATCTCAACAATTATAGTATGTGGAAATTCCATTCTTGGACACTACATGGCCAAGTATAACCTCTTGTTTCACCCAAAATTGACACTTCAAGGGGTTGAGGGATGATATCTCTCAAATACGAGTCTTAAATACTTGAGATTATCATCCCATTTGGAATGAATGGACAAGTCGTCCAGACTAACCTCTAGAAAATCTCTTAGATATTCCTTGAAGGCCATGATCATCAACCTTTGGAATGTAGCGGGGGAGTTAGTCAGTCCAAAGATCATTACTTTTGAGGTGTAGACTCCCCATTCCATGGTGGTGAATGTAGTTTTATGCTGATCCAGTGGTGCTATAGACTCCTAGTTGTATCCTAAGAACCCATTTAAGAAGTTGTGAGCTTCTTTGCCTGTGACTCTTTCCAAGACATGCTCCATGAAGGGAAGTGGGTGATGGTCTTTACGAGTCATAGTGTTTACTTTCTTGAGATCAACACATACTCTAACCTTGCCATTCTTTTTTAGCACTATGACAATGGGGGACACCCAGTCTAACTCAATCTCATAAATGAAACCTGTGTTGATTTGCTTTTGTATCTCTTCTCGCGAAGTCATCGCATACTTTGGGTTCATCGGATAGGGTTGTTGTCGCACCGATCTAATGTCATCCATCATAGGTGTGGTATGCTATACAATGTCGGGTGGCACACACTTCATATCCATATATTTCTAAGCAAAACAATCTTGAAACTCATGTAGCTAAGAAAGCAAGACATGTTCTTACTGGGGGGCAAAGTCCATCTCCTTGACCTTACAAGGCCCATCATACTCGTATTGGTCTCCTTGCTCCGCTAGCCTTTTATCCCATGGTCCTGTACCATGTAAGCCTTGAAATGCTTTGGGACTTGTTGCATATTAGTTTCTTCCTCCTACCCCTCCTCTATGGCTTCTGGGCCAGCCGCTTTTCCCTGGAGGAAGACTGAATAGCCTTGGTTCTCTTGGCCTTATTTTCTTGAGGTGATTTCTCTTCCACAGGAGGTTTAACTTTGGTGAGAGGAGCCTCTACCACCTTAAAAGGTCCAAGGGAAGCCTTAATTCTATCCAACCTAGCTCCCCAATTGGATGAGAACTCGTGGTGTGCCATAATAGCACCCACATGCCTCAGCCAATGAAGGGTCTATCTTCACCTTCTGCACTCCTTGATCATCAACTAGAGCCCTCCGTTCCTAGCACTTTGGGATCATAAGCCACCATTTTGGTTCCTGTTTTCTTGACCACATCTGTGGTCACTAGGACATGCATCCAATTTTGAGAGAATTCAAGTGCTGGCAGTGGAGCATACCATGCTTGCCCCGATCTTCTCCCTTGTCCTTCTCCTTTCATTACAGCCTTGGAACACATTCATGGGTGCCATTCTTTGAGTAGTGTCTGATGTTTCCACCACAAATAGATTGTCAGTCATGGGGTGGGCTCATGGGGTGGGCTTTCATCTTCTCCCTTGTCCTTCTCGTTACACACTTAGAACACATTGATGGGTGACGTTCTTTGAGTAGTGTCTAATTTTGCCGCCGCAAATAGATTGCTAGTCATGGAGTGGGCTTTCCAAGTTTGTAGGTTAACCCTCACAATCTGCTCATCCTTGTGCAGATAAATTCTCTTCAGGGCCTAGTCAAGACTAGACCTATTGCACGTATAAAGGGTCTGCCTAGGATGACATCATAGCCATCCGGATACCATGGAAGTCCATCCCAATCCCTGTAGGTTAGACCAAATGTCTTGATCTTTATGTCCTTCAGGATGCCCCACTGACTGAGTTGTAGCATCATCAGCTACTTTTATAATTAGGTTGGTGCTCTCCATTTTAGGCTTCCCTACCTCGCCCGATAATGTTTTGTGACAATACTAGCACCCACTATGCCATCCAATATTCCCATGGTATTCTTATTTTGGTAGAAGATTGGAATCACAGCATTTGTATTATCACTGTCGAAGTATTGACCTAGCTTGTTGACTAGTATCTTCAATAAATTTGGCTCTTCGAAGGGGGCTTCGACTATCTCGATGGTCACTTCTTCTAGGGTGACCATCTGTCTATTCATCCAATCAAAGAGATCTCTCCAAAGGATGGGTTTCCCTCTTAACAAGGCTGCTATGGGCATTTTCACCTCTGTGGACAAGAATGCGGCGAGTTTGGGAACCGGAGGTTGGCCAGTCCATTCTTGGCCTTCTAACTATGGTTCTTCAAACCTGTAAAAGGATGTGGGGTATTCATCTACAGTTTAATGCCAAGTAGTGTCTTCATCAAACATCTTATGATGTAGGAGACACTTCTCGGATGATGTGATATTTGCGACTACCTCATCTACCTTATCTAGGATAGGCAAGGGCTTTAAAGCTCTTCTTGGGTTCTGATGGTTGGGATGGATGGTGTCCATGCTTTTGATAGTCCTAAGCCACTTCTCAAATCTTTCTTGACACTCTCGGACTAACCATTGTGCCTCTTCTAGGTGTTGTTTCTCAGTGACTAGGTCGAGGTATTCAATTTAGCCCATGGGTCTTACATCCCATCTATGAGGCTGTACTTCAGTGGCCCTACCCTTCACCTTAGACCATGGTGCAGTAGGCTCTATGTTTGATTAGGCAAGTCTTGATGATGTTGAGGTGGAGATCATTGTGTAGTCTCTTCATCTGAGCAGCACTAGATGATGACTCAATCTAAGACCTTTCTGACCTTAACTACACTTGCACAGCCTTTACCCTTCTACTGAGAGGTGGTTTCTCTTTAGCATGCCTATACAAAGCTCCTTATTCATGTCCTTAGCTTGGGCCCTCGTGATCACATTCAATGATATTGAGGACACTTGAGCTCTCTGAATACTCAACAAGTTAATGCTAGCCTTAGGGTTAGGGGCTGATCTAGGAATCCTCCGAATGGGACAATCCTTGTAAAGATGGTCCACCCCACTACTGGTGCATAAGGGGGTGTTTTAATTGATTACTATTGTCCGGGCGATCATGTTTGTAAGGGCAATCCTTAAGAAAGTGAGGTCCCTAGCATTTATAATAGGCTATGGTCTAATTGGCGATTGCCTTATATGGGCACTCACTTACGAGGTGCAAACCTTGGCAAGTGTAGCATTGGATAGCTAGTTTGCAATTCAGGGTGTTCATGTCCCTAGCACATTGCGTTGTGGGTGCCGTCTAATCCACCAAAATATATTGCTCGTCCTACATGATGTAATGACTTATCTGACTTGTTTGATACACATGAGTTTCATGAGAAGAAGGATCAGGACATAATCAGAGTCCTTTCACTTGCTCGATGGTTCTTTAATGATAACCTAGTCTATGGAAGTAATCTGTGGCGGTGGTGGGCATTATGGACCTAGAACTAACGATGGGTTTGGAGCCTGTAGTGGCCCTTGGTTGGCCGGGCGGGCTCCTTGTATGGCTAGCTAGCCTTGATTGTATGGATTTGGTGGTGTTAGTAGAGACATCGGTTGCCTTTCTTGGTACATGGGCAGGGCATTGACTTGGGGTATTTACACTGCAAAGTCTCATGGTTTCCCCATCTAGCACAATGGACACGGGCATAGTAAAGTGCCGACCTTGCTCATAGGTAGGGGTATTAATTTGTAGGGTGGTTGCCCGTGCATATTCCACACCACACATTGTCTCTCTTGGAAACAAGAGTGGATTGCTAGGGCCTTCTCTACCCAGCCCACCGTAAGAGCTGTTGAGCCACTCGATTTGCAGATCCATAGCTACCTCATCTATGTTCGTGACCTTAGCCACTTGGGTGGCATCGTTGGCCTCAATGGTGCTAATTGTCTTGCCAGTAGGAGACATTATAGAAGGAGAAACAATAGGTGACTTTTTCGGTTGTGATTTATCCTTCATACTGTCATCCATGAGAATTGCAATCTTGTTGCATAGTTCAAATGATGTGGGATTCAAGGTAAATAAATGATCATGCAATTTGGCATCCCTTAATCCAATGAGGAATCGAGGCAGAAGCCATTCATTGCTCATCTTCTCATGCAGTTCGCAGTGGGAATTTAGATGTTTAATCCTATTATGTAATCCCGTAGGGTTTCATGCTCCTTTTGCGCAAGCTCGTACAACTGGTTGATTGGACTCCATTTCAGCCTAGTGGGAGAAAATAAAGGCCTTACTTAATGTTTCCCAATTGATCTTTTCGTCAGCTCCTAAGGCCTTGTACCATTGGCCTACCTTACCATCAAGGCTAAGCCCGAATGCATTCACTTTATCCAAGTCATTGATATCTCCAAAGGTCTCGCAAATCTGCTCATACCTTTCAATGTGGGAGATAGGATCTCCTTCTCCTAAAAACTTGGTGATAAACTTCCAGATCGTGATCGGACGGCTTCGTGAAGCATTATTGTCTCTTCCCATGACCACTTGTGGCACGGCTGCCCATCCTAGTGCTTGCACTATGATCCTCATTCCAGTACTGTCTGTGATGTAGCTGGAGGTGCCTAAAGGACTGGCACAATACCATAGATAGGTGGACCTTGCGGTGGATTATGAATCAAGCTGGATTTACTACTTGCAAATTGGTAGCTACTGTTGAGTTGTGACCCTTATGTTTCTAGGGTCTCTATTAGAAACATTTTGTGTGATTAAGCTTGAAGTGAATGTGTGTCTATATGTTTTACCACTTGGCTCATTGTCGCTATTACAACGTTGTAGCATTACATAAGGTAAACATTTGCATTTGCATTTACGGTGTACTAGAGTGTAAAGAGAAGCGCATTTTTTTGTGGAGCCCCTACTTTCTGAGAGAAGTTGAGACTCCCCCCCCTTACAATGCTTCACCAAATATGATGTTAACTCTTTATCTTTAATGAGCAATTTTGAATTATCTTAAGGGATCACATTTTGCCCAAAATGATGTTAACTCTTTATCTTTAATGAGCAATTTGGAATAACCTTTTTGAACCCAAGGGATCAAGTGACAATGCCAATTTCATGTGCAAATGGAAGGGAATTGCAAACTTTGGAGTACACATGATGCATCGAGCTAGATTTATTGCTCGCAAATTGGTAGCGAGTTTGAGTTGCAACCCTATTTATAAAATCTTTTATGTCACTAGTGCTCTAGACTATACATGTGCCTCAAGTTAGAAGTGTTTATACCTTGATAGTCTTGTGCTTGAATGGTGGAGCAATTGGTACATTTTATCTAGTAGATCTATAAGGCATGGATGCCCCCTAGCCCCATTGCTATTTGCTTTGGTATAGTCCCTCTAATCAATCTGATTATGGAGGGTGTAGATGAAGGGGAAATTAGCGAAGTAGCCTTACCCTTTGGGAAGCAAGTTTGCTCTCAAGTCTTTGTAGATAACATTACACTTCGTCATTCCATGGAGGATTAGGCCTAGGTCTCTACTACATGAGATACTACTTCTATTTTACAAGGCTTGTAGGTCACTTTGCACTTGGAAAAACACCTTTGCCTTATGCATTGATCCTAATTGCAAGCTGAACTGGTCCAAAAGTTGGCATAGCAATTCGGTTAAGAGAGGAGACATAGTTAGATACCTGGCAGTCCCTCTTAGGATGGGTATCTCACTGAAACAATGGTTTGAATGGTTTTGGCACAAACTTAAGGAGAACTTTTGTGGATGGTAGGGCCCCTATTTGGGGTAAAATGCTAGGCTCTTTATCAAACAGCATGTTCTTTTAATATCAATATGTCTGTAGCATCCATATGGATTTTAAGAAGAGCCATTAGATAGATGTAGAGAGGCTACAAAGAAGATTTATATGGGCCAAGGAGGGGGGGAGGGGAGGGGAAAGAGAATTCATTACATCCCATGGGAGGATATGAAGATCCCTAGGAATACAGGAGGTTTGGGTTTGGCCAACATACGTTTATTAAGTATGCCTCTCTTGTTTAAATGGCTCCCGAAGATGTTCGAATGTGATGCCTCTTGGGTGAATCCATGAAATGGATTATTAGCAAAAGTAAGGGTTCTTAGGTCGAGGCTTGGTAGCATCTTTCTTGGTACGATAAATTTTGCTCCTTTTTAATGGTGACACTAACTAGTTTAGACATGATTTGGGGTTTGGTAGACAAGAAAAAAGGTGGAATCCTTTTTTACTCAAAAGGGAAGAGTGGCCTATGTAGAGACATTAGCCTAAGCGAGGATGTGTGGTGGAGCAAGGCTGTGACTATGGAGGGACATCCATTTTCACTCAGACCTTCCATGTGCTAGAAGTATGCAAAGGAGGGGTTTGTATTTGTGGGGGAAACATGCACGAGGAGTTCCACTTAAATGAGCGAGAAGCCGACCTTATTATAGACGTTCTTAGAGCAATGTTCTTTGCTTGTCCATCATCTAACTATGTGGTCTCTTTCCATCAGAGGGTGAAGTGGTGGAATTTGGGGCATAAGTGTTGATAATTTTTTTTGTTAAAGATGTTTAAAGGTGTTTTTTAGAGGAGGAGGTGTTGGTTCCTTCTTTGAACTCTAAAATTGAATCTGAGGAGAGGTGATGGTTGGTGTAAATGTCATTTCAATGGAATTTGGAAGCAGTGCTAAGTTCAAAGGGCCAAATTTATGCTCTAGAAAGTCCTTTACATATGTAATTGTAGGTAAGAGGTAAATTAGCTAAATGATTGGAGCTCTAGAAAGTCATGCATGTGTGGTTGTAGGTAAGAGCTAGATTAGCTAAATGATTGAAGCTATGTAATTCCTCTAGGGAAAGTCTACATCACCTATTTTTTGACTAATAAGTGGCCAAATCACTTGAGATCGTGTCGATTTCACCATCACAAGGTCAAGGTTGATGTAAGCCTTCAATTAGAGGTCTATTTTAACAGGTGACCCTGATGGGTTTACCTCAATTGTGGCCTTACTTAAGGACTACCAAGACCTTGGCAATCAGGGAGTAAGAAATAGTGCAGTGTTTGAGGGAGGTACATCTTTGTCCCAAAAAGAATGTGCTATTATTGCTAGGGTTGAAAACCTAATGGTGAGCATCAAAGGGTCATTGTTAGTCTTAGGGCTTGTAGCATTAGATAAGGCAAGATGACCATCCGGTTTGGGTAGATAAGTATAACAAGGATTAAATATGTCTCAAATTTATCTACAAGGGAAGAGAGAAAGAGAGAAAGAGAGAGAGAGAGAGAGAGAGAGAGAGAGAGAGAGAGAGAGAGAGAGAGAGAGAGAGAGAGAGCACATGCATATCTGCATGCGTACATGCATGTGTTTGCATGCACACATGTGTGTGTGTGTGTATAGAAGACATTACAACACCCCTTTCCATAGTGAAGAGAAGACAATTTAAAGTTCTGAATGAGAAAAGTTTAATGACAAACTTTTTAAAAAATAGAAAAATCCAATATGAATGAAGTAGCATCACTAGAGGGTGAACATTTTTTTATGAAAAAAGGAAATGTGAGAAGTCGAGCTTTGATAAGTCGTTGGTAGCATCGTCTTTATTGAAGAGGGGAATCTGCCTACCTACCACCATCCAACAAGAAAAACATGGTGAGAACTAGTTAGACCTTAGTTGGGAAGACAGGTGTCATAAACACCCCTCCCTTGTTATCGAAGTCACAATAAAAATAAACACTTAACCACTGACTTGCAAAGCTAGTTGTAAAAATTATGAGTGCAAAATTGTAAGGAGTAATGGTATGATCACTAGAAGTGTGTAGAATTGTGTTAAGAGAATAATGGGGGTGATAAAGTGGAGGTACAGTGGAGAAATAAACATAAGTGTTTCCATGAGGAATTAAGTTTAATGGACAAAATTATAGTTATGAGCATATAGAAGGTAGCAAGAGAGAAAATGTTAGGAGAGACTATTTAGAAAAAATTAGGCTATATAGATAAAGAAGGTTGATAAGGGATATGTCTATTTAAAAAGTTTTGCAATATTAGGAAACGAAAAAATGGAAAAGAAGGGATGGGAAAAATAAAGAAGTGATAAGGAAATCTTTACAGATAATTAAATAAAAATTGTGTTTTAAAGTAAAATTTACTATTAGTGTAAAGAAATTATAATCATAAAAAGAAAGAAGGCAAAAGAGACTTATGCTAGTGTTTTTTCAAAAAGGGGGGTTAAAGGGGTAATAATAAAAAAGGAAAAAGGAGAGAGAAACATAAAAAGGGGGGAAATTACAAAATTAAAAAGGGTTAATTAAAATTTTAATGAGAGAGAATCACTGAGGAAAGAAGGGAAAGAAAATAATAACAAGGAGGGGGGGAACGTTTAAGAAGGGAGTAAAATAGAGGAGTGATAAGAGGCATGAGAGGTATGAGAATGAGGTTAAGTGAGGGGTTTGAGTGAATGAAAGTGAGAGAAGAGAAATGAAAAGATGAAATAATAAGAGAGGGGGGGGGGGGACCACGTGTAGAAACGGGAAAGATGAAGCAAAACAGAGACCTGTGATTCCAAGCTTGTAAGAAAGGATGATGCAGCACGTGCCTCAGAGCTCTACATGCAGGTGTATGAAGGTCGAGAAGTTTTGAGGAGGCTTTGTCTATAGTTGGGAATGCCGTGCGTGTTGTAGAAGAGAGACCTATCGTCGAGTACGTGCTGTAGTGGGCGGACGTGGCAGAGACTGTTTGCCACTGGTTTGGAGCAAGCGTGCACAGGGGAATATGCTGATGTCGCACAACGACCGTAGAGGTCATAGGCTGTGCACATCAGCCGAGGCGGGGCAGTCAGGAGCATAGACAGAGCGTAGGCGAGGAAGGAGTAGAGAGAGGGCCAACTATGCGAGGAGGCGGAGAGGAATAGGGGCCAGTACGAGTGAGTGACGTAATGTAAGGGATGGTGTGGAGTAATGAGCAGAGAGCTGTAGTAATAGTGAGGGATTAGGAGGTGGGGAAAGGTATTAAATAGGCTAGGAAGGAGGGAAGTTTTAAAGTCGGTAGAAGTACGAAAATTCGTGAAGTAAAACCGCGGAGGTTAGGAAGGGATAGAATAGGAATAACGAAGGAAATACGAAAAAAGCAAAAATTAGGAATAGAGAATAAAATTTAAGAAATTAATAGAAATAAGAAAATTTTAGGAATAGAGAAGAAAATAAGGAGAAAGCAAAAATTAGGAGTTTTAAGAAAGTTTGAAATTTTAGAAAAATTTAGGAAACGTAGGAAATAATTAGCGAAAAATATATTAGCAAATAAATAGGGGAAAATATATTAGAAAAAATCAAGGGAAAATAGGGAATAAGAAAAAATATTAGAAGTTGAGAAAGAAGGAAAGAGTATATTAGGAAATAATTAAGGGAAGATAGGGGAAAGAAAATAAGAAAAAATATTAGAAATTAAGAGAGAGAGAGATAGAGAGAGAGGGAGAGAGAGAAAAGGGAACATTTAGTGGAAGGCAAAGGGGAAAAAAGGAAAATTTAGGTGTAGTAGGGAAAATTTAGGAAAATAAGAAACAAAAATGGAAAATTTTGGCTGATAAAGAAAAATAAGCGAAAATATGATAAACAATTTTTTAGGAAATTTGAGAAAAATAAGGAAAAATAAGGAAAACTAAAGAGGTGGTAGAGTGGGACAAATTAGGAGGTTTTAGGGGGGGGAAATTTTGGAGAAGGAGAGGGGAGAGAAGGGTAAAGAGAGAGTGAGGAAGAAATTCTAAAGAGAGAGGAAGGAGGGAAGGCAATTTTTAAAGGAATTTCAAAGGAATGTAAAGGGTAGAAAAAATAATTAGTGTGGTCAAGAGGAAAAAAGGAAAAGTATGTGTGTGTTTGTGTGTGTGTGTGTGTGTTACCCCCACTAAGGGCTCATTGTCACTATTATAGCTTTGTAGCATTAGATAAGGTAGCCATATGCATGTGCATTTAGGGTGTGCTAGAGTGCAAAGAGAAGCATATCTTTTCGTGCAGTCCCCACTTACCAAGAGAAGTTGAAACTCCCCTACCCATCATAGTGCTTCACCAAAAATGATGTTAACTCTTTATCTTTAATGAGCAATTTTGACTTACCTTTGTGAACCAAAGGGATTGTGTACAAGGGAATAAATGGAAGTGAATTGCAAAATTTGGAGTACACATGATGAATCAGGCTGGATTTATTGCTTGTAAATTAGTAGCTCGTAGTGAGTTGTGACCCTTATATTTTTCCAGAGTCTTTATTATAAACTCATTTTTTGTGTGATTAAGTGAATGTGTTTGTGTGCATGCTACCACTACGCGTTCATTGTCAATGTTACGATTTTGTAGCACTAGACAAGGTACACATGCATGTGCATTTAGGGTGTGCTAGAGTACAAAGAGAAGCGTATTTTGTTGTGGAGCCCCTACTTTCAGAGAGAAGGTGAAACTTCCCCCCCCTCCCCCCCCCTATTAAGTTTAAATTTCTCTCTCCTAGCTACCTTTGATTGGTCACAACTACCTTAAAACTATGTCAACATTGCAATGTCCATAGAGCAAGGCCAAATTGCTTGTCTCTAATAGAACATTCTATTGCCAATGTCTAGCACCTAGAATCTAGGGGCCTTCTATGGAAATAACCACAATGCCGAGCATTTCTAGCAAATATGTCTAGAAATCTAGGATCGGTGTAGACAATAGAAGCTAGGGGGAGTATGCAAGTGCTTGAATGTGAGAGAGGAAGCAGAGTGTGTGAGAGAGGCTTATCCAAGGAAGAGGGTCCAACTTCCTTTTAGGATTCAATTCTCTAACTCTCTTCAAATGTGTGTTGCCAATTTATACAAAGATTAGGGTCCTACCCCAACTACACACTGACACACACTACATCGGTTAGCCTTGACCTACTTTGCCAAGCGCACACATACTCATGTGTCTTGCTTACATTACATAACAAGTTTCAATAAAATGTTGGTTGGGTAGATAGTTGGAGCGGTCTCTAAGAACACATTCCCCTAGCAACATAACTGAAGGAGGTAGCAAAGCTAGAAAGAATGGGGGGGGGGGGGGGGGTTTCCCTATATCTCCACCAACTGGTAGAGGGAGGAAAGTTTTAGCGTGCAAAAAGGAGTCTGTTAAGAAATGACAGCAAATAGAGGGATGTGAATGGTTGAGGAGTTCCAAAAGGGGAGGGACGGATATTTTTCATCCTAATGTAAACAGGTGTGGCTCATGTGTGGCAAGTTAATCTCCACCATTCAATTGGCATACAATTCAATGTAGAATATAAGTTGAATCACATTCCCATGGCACCGTCGTTTCAATCATTATCATCTCCATATTATGTATAAGGGAGAATAATGAGTGTATATATTTAGCCCTTGGATGCAACTTTTATCACTTTTAAATGCTACTAAGTACTCTTTGCCATAGATCTTAGAGATCTAATGGCCTACATTCATCGGCCTTCTCCACCTCCTCCAAACATTCACATGGAAGAATGACACCTAGTCAAAATTTTCAAGATTGTGCTTGAGACTTTCAACGAGTCACCTATGCCTAAAAATTTGTTACCAAGAATTTCCTCTCGATGATCATTCCCCTACACATCAAGGTTCATATTATGTAGATTTGATTGTGGAATTCTCGTTTATGGGAACTACGAGAAAATGCCGTCTCCAATGGAGCATTCCTATGGGCAACCTCTGCCATCGTGGCATTGAGGGGATGGGCGCTACCTTGGAATGGATTTTTCCTCGTGGGAATTGAGATATAGGTTGCCTTTAATCCCGCTCCACGGATTGACCGTAAATATCGCGGTAAAACACTAAATAATAGCGAATCGATGGCGATGCAAATTCTGGAGAGCAGCAACTTGCAATGAAACATGCAGATGTGCAGTGATCCGTCCACCGTCCTAAAACCCAATCCATCGGCTGAGCACAGCACGCGTTGATAACAAGTGGTTGTGGATCAGGATTCAGACTCCCGGTAAGAACTCTGAACGTCGTCAAGTTGGGTTCAAAAACCAGACGCGCTGGCAGTATTTGGGAAATTGGGTGAGCGTTCGCTTTACAACTGGGATCGGCACCTCATCCCCTGGCGCAGGAATCATGCGGCAGAAGGGCAGAAGGGGGGACGTATCTGGCCGCAAACATGCTTTTCGAAGCCTGGGGCGGCACTGGCGGGTGAAGCGGCCTCGATGGGTTGCGAAGGAGGGCGACTACGAATGTTTAAAAAAGTAGAGGAGGGTCACCGAGTCCAAGGATGTCCTCTTTTTCAATATGGACTCGGAACGGGCGGGGGCAACGTTTCAACCGTCATTGCAGATGGCTTTTGAGTGGGGGGTTGTTCCTGGATTATGCTGGGCAGTGGGGAGGAGTCGGGACTCCCCACATATGCATGCATGTTGTGGTGATAATACAGTGGGATTCTTGCACAGTTGTACAAGCCAAAAGAGAGAGAGAGCGCGGAAAAGTTTATTTTAGGCTTGTTTAAAGGTTATTGTGTTGGTGAATCGAGTCGCGAGTCGGTCCCAATGGTAGATTCGGCGGTTTGATCTCCTTGTTGGTTGCTCAAAACACCACAAGTCCTCGCACAGAGTGTTGAAGCAATTAATAAAATAGTCCCCTCCTCCCCAGTGGTGACTGTGGTGAGTGGAGGAGGATGGATGGATGGGTGGCATGATGGACTTGAGGCTTAAAAGTCGGCGACGTGAGTGGTCGGTGGCTTGCTCGCTGACTACGACGGCACATAGATGGGTGCTTCCTGAAGTTCCTGCCCACAGGCAACAGAATGCGCGAGCGAACTGGGATGTAGGACGGGTAAGGCCCGAAGCTTATGGGTCCCTGGCGATTCGTGTCCGTACATCACGCGAGCAGACCAGAAACACTTAGGACCACGCGAATGCATCAACATCCGATGCTCAAAGGCTTTGTGCATTCGCCATGGAGAAAGGCTCAGGCTTATTAGGCTTAGTGCACACACGCTCATTGGAGCGCGGCTAGTTCAGGTCCTTTGTGATTTTGTTCACACGCAGAAATGCAGTCACCTGAGTTTACCGGTAGCTGCTGTCCTCGCATCCTCTCTGCTCTACCTCTGATAGGTCATTTGTAAAGGACTACCTGCTGTTCCGAGTGGAACTCAAGTGGCGCTCCGGTGCGGAAACGGCACCCCAAAAATTTGGGGTGCGGATTTGGACTTGGTTAAGATGGAAGCGCAACCAACTTCGCTATAGCGCCCTTAGTGCGCAGCCACAAAAGAATGTGCAATTGTTCCATAACGTCGTTTGGTTCACACGCAAAAATACTCGAGGAGCGTCAAGCATTTAATGGGGAAGTACAAGACATCTTTGAATATTTGCAACGAGCCGTGCAGTGATTGGCTTGCCCATCAAGATTTGACCAGCTTAGGACCATTAAAGGTAGCTCAGCCCAACAAACAATGCGCCACATGCCAAATTTTGATTGGCTTGGAGAAAATGGCGCTCTAGTGCTGGGTTTTGCACCTTCGAAATGGAAGCTGCAAATCTTGACACCAAAGGTGCTTCAATTTCGCCTCGAAGCACAACATGCTTCTATGAAATCATGCTTAAGAAAACCAATCTTTGATATATTTGATTCTGAATTCATTTAACAAATACTTGGCTTTGACTCCTTTTGTCTATCTTAATAAGGACATAGTGTTCAAGGTTGGTTTTTGGTGTTGGTCAACACATGCCCTACTTCCAATTCATTAGGATAATATACACTTGTTATATATATGTGTGTGTGTGTGTAACTCAAGTCTTATCGAAAATAGTGGAAGTTTGAGCAATTGATGTAATTGGTTAGCAAGGGATATTCTCCAGTGGAAGGGCTACTAACTCTTGAGAGTGAAATTTAGTGCCAAATTTGCAAAAACGATATACACATTTGTTTATAGCTCTGGGCAAGAAGCAAAATGAGCTCTTGCATTGGGCAATTTTAGCATATTTGCCCATGCAAAATGAGCTCATTAGCAAAAGTTCTTCTTGCAATAAATAGTGCTTATGTAGGAAAGGGTTGAGAACTCTCTTCATGATAGATTGCAAAAGTGGTATTTTTCTATCTCACTACCATGTTTTAGTTTAGCCATAAGCAATTGCTCAATTTGGTATAAGTTTGTTGTAAGAGAGGAGATTTAGATTTGGCCTAGACCCTACTTCATTAGTTCATTTGGATCTTCCAAGCTTTGAATTGATTAGAAAGGATCTAATCCTAAAAGAAATATGAGGCTTTGTGACAGTTGAATGTCAACAACTTGCAGAAACCTAGGTATAAATACAATATATATTTGGCCTTTGATTTATATATCTAGAGACTCTTTTGTGTGTATAGCAGCTTTTGTTTTTAGCAAAGTTTTAGGATGGCTTTTATAAAATTACTCTTTTGTGTGTATAGCAACTTTTGTTTTTAGCAAAGTTTTAGGATGGCTTTTATAAAATTACTACTGACTTCAAAATAACCATGTTTCACGTAATATATGAGTAGCATTTCTAATACTGATATGTTAATAATGTAATGCATAGGGAGGATTCAATGATCAATTGAACTAGCATTGCATGGATATGCACAACTTTTCCCAGCATGGGCTCCAAATTCACCACCTCTAAATTCTAAGATATATAGAACCATAGTGCTAAGCTTACACTAATGAAATTGATCTTGCAAAGCTAAAAAAAAGAAATGTGAACTGGGCAACATCCCTATAACAAAGTTGGTATGGTAACAACATCAAAGCAAACTCTTGTGCAAAACATGGTCCTATAAGCAAGTATCATGTGGCACTTGTAGAAGAGGGCAACGACCTTGCAATCGCCTCATGACCTTACAAGCTCATATGTGCCTCGCTGATGTGGCTACATAGAGGGTGATAAGGTATCAAGTTCCCCATAATTTGTCGCTCCAATTGCCTACTAGTGAACCCTTCCTTACAATTGCCTATACAAGGTGATGAGGTATGAAATTCCCCCATAATTCATTGCTCCTATTGCCTACTGTATTGAACCCTTCCTTACAATTGGGAGACATGAAATTGTTGGCCACTAATAACGCATCATCCTCATCTTGCAGCCCTTAGGTATGATAATGGATTTTTTTAATGTTCATCCCCTTTGATAATATGATGATCTATGCGCTTTCCCAATTTAGAATTTCATCATACCTTTACACTAGGGTTTCCCCTAGAGTAAATATCTATGTTATTGCTAACAAAATTAGCCTCTAAAGTGATCCTTTCCCATACTATTATTGTGTTTCCTGCCTAACATACATAGCTCAGCCTTGCATGGTTGTAGTTTACTTATGGTTCATTCGATCTGGCTCTACCCTACATGTTCTCGAATGTCCAATCAATTCAAGCTTGGAATACCAAGTTCCTTTTATTAAACTACTATGTTCGATATAGAGAAGGAGCCATTTTGGTTAGCTCCACAACCACAAGTGGATGCAAGATCCTCCTGAGTTAAGGTACAACTAGAGCCTTTGTTAAGGCTCTCAACCAGCACAAATGAGAGAAAAAAGTAATGGAAGTGAAAATGTAAGTTTGTTGGCCTAGAATGGGAGTTTGTAAATCAATTTGTGTGACTTTGTTGAATGGAGAAACAAATTTTATCATGAGGATAAGTCTAGAGGTGCCCCTTGTTTTTTTGGTTGTAGGATCTAGGTTTATCTACATATCTTTACTTTTGAGCAAGAAAGAATGACTACAACACTAAAGAGAGCAAGTTTGGTTTAAGCTCCACGTGGAGAGCTTGCTTATAATTTGAGAGAGGAGAATACATCTTTTGATTCTAGGGTCATTTGCATGAAATTTGGATGTTTTTCACTTCCCTAATCTATTTTCTATGTGCAATATAACCTTGATTAATGTCAAATTACTTCCCTTATTTACATGCATATCTCCGAGGTCTTTATAGATTTTCTTTTAGCTCCTATTCAAATTTACATAAGCAACTAGCTTGAATTCCAGCTTCAGTTACTTACCTGTTTTGGATTCACTTATTATGAGCTCCCCACACCATTTTGTATCTACGGATTTTAGACCTCGAGCTTATGTGTCTCAAATTTTGCAATTTAGGTCATTCATCTATGTTTCTTGTTTTCAAACCTGCTTATTCCAAGTACACTCACTCTAGCATATGCGATTGTTGACTACAGATAATTGATCCCAGACATACTGATTCCAAATTTTTAGATTTGCGTCACTCAATCTAGATTCTTGGTTTGGGACCAAGAATATCATGCTTTAGATTCCAGATTCGGATTCAATTTCTCTAGACTCCAGATTCCAAGACCATAAATTTTGGATACCCTTAATCCAATTTTTGGGTCCACAAATTTTTGTATGCTCACTTATTCCTTGTTGCCTTTTTCCTCTAAACTTACTTCTTCCCTAAATAGCACTTGACACCATAACATGTGGATACATATGTGCATGCTTATCCACACACATGCACACGCCATGCATGCATCCACATATGCATGCATGCATGTACGTTTGCACACATGCATGCACATGGGCATGTGTGCATACACATGCATGCACATGCGCGTGCACACACACACGCCCGTGTGCGCCTTTCCTAGATACACAAAACTAAACAACTTAACTTCGACAAAAAGAACAATCAAACTAATGCTTTGGCTTTAATACAAGTGCACGTTTGGCTTACAATAGATGTTACTGGAAAGAGCCAAAGGGATGGAAGGATTGGAGTTTGAGACGTGAAAGCCTTAAAGGGGAGTTAAGCGGCAGCCAACCTTGGAAGAAGTAATAGTGGACAAGAGGTGGAGAGATAGTGAGGGGCAAAGAGGGAGAGCGACAAAACATAGGGTGCGGAAAGAGACTATGAGAGAGGCTTGAATAGAGTAAAGGATGGGTGGGATAGGTGGTAGGGTAGGGGGAGGTTGTAGGAGAGAGAGAGAGAGAGAGAGAGAGAGAGCGAGAGAGAGAGAGAGAGAGAGAGAGAGAGAGAGAGAGAGAGAGAGAGAGAGAGAGAGAGAGAGATGGGATGGTGGGGTTCAAGTAGGCAATGTGGGAGGAAGAGTATAGTAGGAGGGGAATTAAGTAGGCAAAGTGGTTGGGATGTTGTACACTAGGTCGTAGGGGTGAAGCTTGGTTAATGGAATTTCTGAGGCTAGGAAGAGATGGCTCTTATACAAGGTTAAAGGCTTGGATTAAGCATAAAGTCTTTTAGCATGCTAGAGTGTATTCTTTAGAAAGTTGACATGGAAGGGTAAGGGCCATGAGTTCAAGGAGGATGATAGTCTCTAGAATTCAATTTGGTGGCTCAACATCATGCAGGTTGAGGGGGGGCCATTGGTCCCCCAAGAATCCTATCTTTGATCGAAACCACATGTAGGCAACCCTTTTACTGTCACTTTAGTGGAAAGCAGCTTGGTCAACAGGGGGGTTCTTTGCAGTTGGGAATGAAGCCCTTGCAGGGAGGTTAGATGCAAAGGGAATACATGCCAAGGAGGACCTTTGGGACCCCTGCTCGGGTCTGTGGTTGACCCCTTTACAGGTTGAGGAAAAGTTCTTGTTGTCCCATGATGAAATGGCTTTCTTGAGCGGGATAATGAGCAGGGTTGAATGGCCAACCAATCCATATCCCTCACTTGGCTCTGTGGCAGAGGAGTGGGAGTGGGGGCTTGGAACACCTCTGAATAAGCTCACTGCGAAGCTAATGGATAAGCTCCTTGCCCACAAGGAGGACTTCTCAACAATAGGTTGTTAAGAGACGAATTGGAGCACACTTGGCGGGGCAGATTATCTCGATTATGGAAAGCCACCCCTTACAGCAAGGTCAACTTCTTCATGTGGAGGATAGGCGATGGGCACTTTCCTAGTGGCAACCATGTCCCATGGTTGCACGTGGATGATAGATGCAAGGTATGTAGATCCTTCGCAGAGACTCTTACCTATCTTTTTTGGGGATGTCCGTGGGTTCGTAATGTGTGGAGCCTTATTCACTTGCATTGTGTTTAGGGCTTGGGATTGGATCTCATCTCCAAGGGTGCTGCTATCTTTGGAGCCAACCTTGGGTCAGACAAATCTATTCTCTAGGATGTTATTAGATATACACCACTTTCAATTTAAAAAAAAGTAATGCGTCTTTACTCCTAATCATATTATTTGCTCTTTCTCTTCGTAATCCTTTGAGTCCCATTGATGTCTTGCTCTTTTTCTCTTGTGCTCACAAATTTTGAAGCAATAAGATAAATCACGCTAGTCTTTGAAACCTTTTGTTGTATTGGCAACTATTATTGTATTTTTATTGAGTATGGGGCACATATTTTGGCTTACACTTATTCCCCTAAATAGTTCAGCCTACAAAGTCCTAATCAATCGAATCTTTTTACGGTATACATTAGTCATATATTTGTGGTGTGTGGGGTGCATCCAAAAGGAGGAAGAGAGATGAGGTTGAGCACTACTACCAAGCCACAGTGAGTTTCATTACCTTTTATATTAACCCACATAGATATATTGATACTTTTCACAATTAAAGAAAAGAGCAAGAGGAGGGGTTGACCCGAATCTCCAATTGGGCGCAAAAATTTGAAGAGGATGTGTGCCATGTGGGATTGAAAGGTGCAGGCAGAGGGAGGAGAGATATAAAAAGAAGTTAATAGGCAACACCTTTGGAGTGCATGTGGGTGGAAATGCGCCTCTCCAAGGGGAAGGGGGATCTAGAGCTGCATTGGCTTTTGCCTGTCCATCACACAACAACAAACAATATACTAGAACAACAACAAACGATACCACTTGCCTTCCCTTCCACATTCAGCCCCTCACCCTCACCCTCCTGCTCTCTCTGCTCTCTCCATCTCCCATTCTTGTGTCCTCTTCTTCCTTGGCTCTCCCATTCCTGCTATTGCGCCTTCGGAGACATGGGTTCACGCGCTTCTCCTTCATCTCTGCTCCCTTGCCACAACTTTTATCCGGATTCGCAAACATCACCTTAATACCGCAGCTGCATCAACGACACTCTTTTGTTCCCTCTCCATTTTCGCCCTCCAAGCTCCAACTTTCCCACCGTCTGCGCCTTTTTTTTCACCGTGCATGCATTGGAAAGAGAAAAAGAAGAGAGGAGGGCAGATATGTACTTGTGAGTCGTGACAATCTCATAGTCTTGTCCTAAAAGCACTGGAAGAGGTGTTGAGGACAAGTGTTTGATCGACGGAATTCACCATCATTTGCCTCGCTACGCACACGTGCGCGTATCTAAAGCAACATGGCGAAGAAACTTACACATTCTGCGTGTTTCCAGCCTATAGCTTGACGACAAGTGCGTTGAAGCTTGGTTGGAGGTCCACCTACTTCTTCAACTCTGCGATTTCTTCGTTTCACGCTGTGAATTGTGAGTGGCATTGGATCTCCGCCTTGCGGAGTTGTCGCTCGTCCTGATTTAATGCTTGCGTTAGCAGTCGGACATTTTGATGCGGCGCCGGGAACTTTGAGCTGTAAAAAGTGTTTGTAGGATTGCAGATCTCCACCTATGGATTGCGACTGTAACTGGTCACCTGATGATCTGCTTGTGAGATATCAGTACATCTCTGATTTCTTTATAGCATTGGCATATTTTTCCATTCCCTTGGAGTTGATCTACTTTGTGAAAAAGTCAGCAGTATTTCCCTACAGATGGGTGCTTGTACAGTTTGGTGCCTTCATTGTCCTGTGCGGTGCTACGCATCTAATTAGCTTGTGGACTTTCAGTGTCCACTCGCAGACAGTTGCATTGGTTATGACAGTGTCGAAGGTTTTGACGGCAGTAGTCTCATGTGCAACAGCACTGATGCTCGTGCATATAATTCCTGATTTATTAAGTGTGAAGACCAGGGAGCTTTTTCTTAAGAACAAGGCGGCAGAATTGGATCGAGAAATGGGGATGATCAGGACACAGGAGGAAACCGGGCGACATGTTCGGATGCTAACCCAAGAAATAAGAAGCACCCTTGACCGGCATACTATTTTGAATACAACTTTGGTAGAGCTGGGGAAAACCTTGGCTCTTGAGGAATGCACACTTTGGATGCCAACACGAAATGGATTGGAACTACAGCTTTCTCACACCCTTAGGCAACATAACCCGGTGGCCATGGCCGTTCCAATACACCACCCAACCATCAAGCAGGTTTTCAGTAGCCATCGAGCAATGGTTATATCTCCCAACAGTCCAGTGGCAATGACACGCCCCCGCACTGGAAAATACATGGCTGGGGATGTTGTAGCAATGCGTGTACCACTATTGCACCTCAACAACTTTCACATCAGGGATTGGCCAGAGCCCTCTAAGAGACCCTATGCACTCATGGTCCTCATGCTCCCATCTGACAGTGCCCGCAGGTGGCATGTACATGAACTAGAACTGGTAGAGGTCGTGGCAGAACAGGTTTGCACCTTTGCTTCTCTATCCCATGTATTACACGCTACTACATTTTAGCAACAGTTCTCAAGAGAACTTGAGACATATTCCCATCTTTTCTAAGCTTTTATGCCTAGAAATGCTTGGTTGGCAGAGACTAAGATAAGATACTCTTCACTGGCAGTTCAAAATTGTAGCTTCGATGAAGAGAATGTGGACGTCTTTTGGTTAGCCTTTACTTAAGCACCTTTGTGTTAGCTGAGTCTGCCCTTCATCCCTGGAGTGCTGAGTTTCTCTCAGGACAAAGACTTCATATAAATGAATGCCCAATTGTGTGTGGGCATGCATGCTATGGTCTGCACCCATTATTGGGTGCTGATTAAATCAATGGGGATGTCATAGTAGAAGTCATAGTAGCAAGTCCCTGCTATTTGTGATTATGGTTTTCAACCTTGTGGGTGACTATCACGAGGTTGATATTGCACACTGTTTTTAGATGGCGAGTTTGGGCATCTCTCTGTCTGTCTGTCTGTCTGTCTGTCTATCTATCTATATTCTATGCGATGTTCAAAGTTCGTATCGCATCTACCAAATAAAAATTTTAGAATTTGTAAGATTGGATATATTCTCATCTTATTATGGTATATATATATACCAAATCAAAAGTGGTGTGCCAAAATTGATGATAGATTTCTTGGGTACATGCTAGCAATGCCACATTTTATCATTAGTCAAGACGTTGTGCCAACTGCGTTTTGTACTGTAGCTGATGGCCCCATGATTCCTTTTGATGCTATGGTTGCTTCTGTATTATCCAGTTGGAAGCTGAGCAACTAATTTATGGACTTGGATTTTCTTTTGCAACTGTGATGGATAGGTGGCAGTGGCCCTCTCTCATGCTGCAATCCTGGAGGAGTCAATAAAAGCAAGAGATCTTCTCATGGAGCAGAATGTTGCACTGGACATGGCTCGTAGAGAGGCTGAAACAGCCATCCGAGCAAGGAATGATTTTTTGGCTGTCATGAATCATGAAATGCGGACGCCAACACATGCGATCACTGCATTTTCCTCCCTTTTACAAGAAACAGATCTTGAACCTGAACAGCGGTCAATGGTCGACACTATCCTGAAGAGCAGCAATCTTCTGGCAACACTTATCAACGATGTGCTGGATCTTTCTAGGCTTGACGATGGAAGCCTTGAGCTTGATGTTCGCACTTTCAGCCTTCATTCAATGTTTCGAGAGGTACCTACTCTATTATCTGGTCGTTGGCTCTGTGTGCGTGCATGCGGGCGCGCAGAGAGAGAGAGAGAGAGAGAGAGAGAGAGAGAGCAGCATGATCTAAAGAAGGGCAAACACAAACAACTGTGCCGCTCCAAAAACACCTAGCATGCTTTTGAAGAAAGTCTAGTTGGTTTTGACTGGGTCGGAAACTAACTCAATGTGTGTACATGAATGGAAGCAAGTAGAGAACTCAAGTATGAAGGACACCATAGATCTTCCTAACTACTGTACACTGCTTTATTTATGATATATAAATGTTGGCTGCTCTAACTAGTGACTGTACATGAGTGCCAAATCGGCTTACAAAACTGTGCTGGAAACTCCCCTATCTGCAAGTTTGTGGGAGAATGAGCCATGCTGCTGAAACAGGACTGGAAATGCCTCCTCTGACTACTGTCCATGCTGTTGCGTGGATCTCTGCCCGAACTGGTGGCTGCAGGCTGGGAAAACTTGAGGAGAAATGGCCATAACTGAATGGGAGACTGAGGGGCAAACAGCCCCTCATATAGGGCTGGAAAACAGATGACTGGCTGGTGGTTTTGATGGATCAGTCCAGTGGATTCCGACCTGCTGGGTCGGTTACTGACCTGCTTGGTCGGGTCATTTGATTGACTTTTGGTCAGCCTTCTTGGATGACCCTGGGCGACCCAGCTGGCCTGCAAATAGGCTGCTGGAATGGCCATAAAAACCTGCGAATATGCTGTGATCAAGATACCCTTGTACATGAGCACGTAATTTATCCACAAGGATAAATGGATCCCTTGAGAGCACCAGATGCATCTAAAGATTCCCCTTGATCCTTTGCTGCAATATCCAATTGCTTTGCCATTTCAAGACATATGAAGGCCAGCATTTAATTCCCCTCTGACCTTTGGGTCCTTTTGCTCCTCATTTTGTTGCTTTACCAAAGGTGGTTACCTGGGATTAACAATGAGAAAATAAAGTGGGCAACGTGCCATCATGGTCATGAAAGGCTAGATGAGAAGAAAGACTATTATACAACGCCCATGGAGGTTGGCCATAACATGCAAAAATTGGAGTGTTCCATTTTCGGATCCTGCATTATATAGTAAGCTCATCTATTCGATGACAATCTATAGGGCTTGACTTTGCTATCGTCTTGGTCTTTGTTAAAAAAATTATGCCAAAGCTGTGTATCTACCATTGGAATGGTGTGAAGCGGATTTTCAGATGTTGGAGTAGGACAACCAACCATAGGCCATCATTTTTGAAAGAGAGCCAATATGTAGAACGGCAACTTGTAGGGTTCCGTGATGCAAATTATAGAGGTGGCTCAAAGCATAAGTTTGTTTTGGCATACAGTTCCAAGAGTTTTTGGCATACAGTTTTAACTTCCTCAGTTCCAAGAGTTTTTACTTCTCGAGACTATAAAAGAAGACTACTCTACCTAGATAGATTAATGTCACTAAGTCTTTTTTCAATAAAAGTTTTTGAAAAATATAATGTCAAAGTTCTTTTTAAACTTCAATACACCTTGGAAAACTTCTCTTTTGAGGATTTGAATCTAAATAAGCTCCATTATATACAACTTAAAACTTCGTTGGATCGCTTCTTAAAAGTAAAAGCTTCCTTTCAAAGCAAAGAAGTCTATCTAAATAAGGAAATCTTGATTTGTATTTTTACTTCTCCCTCACTTGACAAGATAGGCTTAAACTCCATTTTGAAGTCTCCTGAAGTAATGGATTCTCTCTCTCATTTTGTGAGAAGAATTTGGAAGCATCCAGTAGTAGCGAAGTATGTAAAAACTTTAGGACAAAAGGCTTTCAACTATGGAGAGATAGGTAAAAGGCTTTCAGAGCATTCAAAATCTTCTATCCTTAAAGAACCTTCTTGTTGTAAAAGTAAGAGATTCCAAAGCTTTATTGATGCTGATTTAGGACATGTAGTCACAGTTGATACCTCAATTTTGCTTTCTAGTAACCTAAGAGACCTTTTCATGAAAGGCACGAAATTTCGATTGTACTCTTTTGAAGAGTCTTGCCTTTTAAAAGCTATCGATAAGGGAATCTCAAAGTTTGTTTTGCAATTAGAAGAATGTTTAGGAGTTAAAAATATCTTATCAGAATGGAAAGGGAAGATTTTGAAGAAAGTTGCTTTGAAACTAGAAGAAGTCCCTTCGGTTAATTGCTCAAAGAAAAGTAACCATCTTTCTAAAGAAGATGAAACTCTTCTTCGAAAATTCCATAGGAATTTTGTCATTTCTTATGTGGACAAATGTTTAAATAACTTTGTTTTTATTTGCAAAAAGTTTTACTTAGAATGTCTTTTGAGAGAAGTGAACTCGTCTGCCAAAACTTACGCCCCTGCCTTAGTTTCTCAAAAGGATTTGATCTCAAAACATCAGAGTTTTTGCAAGTCTTCTGGGTTTGTTTGCAATCCAAGCATACCTTTTCTTTGTGTTGGTTGGAAGTTTCACAAAACTCCAAAAAAGCCAAGATTTATTGCAGCTGCTTGTGAGACTACTTTGACGGATGTCTCTAAATGGCTAAGCTACTGCTTCAAAGCCATGTTGCCTAGTGTCCATGAACTTTGGAGGGACTTATTAAAAGATGCAAATGTCCCCTCGCACTCAAGCTGGATTTTAAATGACTCTATAGGAGTCATTCGTGTTGTAAAATTTTTTAATTCCTCTCGAAGCATTCAGGAAAAAGAGTCTCCTATTCTCCTTCAAACCTATGATTTTACCACGCTTTACACAAAGATCGAGCTGGAAGACCTGAAGTTTAGAATTAAAAAGCTAATGGCTGAAGTTTTCAAGTTGAGATTTGACAAAGATAGATGCAAAGTGCTAAAAGTTGAGAAAACAGCCTTATGCTTTGACTTTTTGTGGCTAAAAAATAAAGATCATGACATAGGTTCTAAAAAGAAAAGATACACAAAGGTAGTAAGTGTGGAAGATGTTTGCTCTTGGATAGATTTTCTTTTAGATAATCTTTACATCACAATAGGTGATTCTTTGTTTCAACAAGTTATAGGAATCCGCATGGGCACTAATTGTGCCGTCTTTTAAGCAAACTTTTATCTTTTCACTTATGAATTTGAGTTTATGCAACGTCTTATTTCTATCAATACCTGCCCTATCATTTTACATAAGCTTAGTCAAGTTAGGCATTTTATAGATGATTTATTTGTACCAGATGTTCCTAACTTTCAAGACTTTATGTACAAAGATGCTAGAGCTTTTGGAGAAGGAATCTATCCTCGTGACTCTTGTGAACTGAACTGCACTTTAAGAGGGATTCTTGTGTTTTCTTAGATCTTAGACTTTCTCAATCTACCATAGGATTAGAGGTTGATATATACGATAAACGTGAACAACCTGAACATAGTGGTTTACACATTATAAAAATGCCTCACATTGACTCAAACATTTCTGATTTGGCAAAATATGGAGTCATTTCTTCCCAATCCCATAGATTTTCTCGCCTTTGTACAACTAAGGAGTCTTTTATCACTCAATGTAGTTATTTGATCACTTTACTATTACAACAAGAGGTATAATCCAAGGAAAATGATGAAAAAAGTTTGCACATTCTTAGATATGAAGTCTTTTATCTATGGTGTATCGGCCTTAGGTATGTTTAGAATGATTGAACATAAGCTGAAAACAAAAAGTGGGGAGCTGAATAGCCCGTTTTTCTTTTAGTTTCAAAAGAGAGTTTGTTTGAGTATGCTTGTGCTTTCTAAGTTAGACATGTATTTTTGCCTCTTTGTAGAAACGATACATAAAGGGCCATTTAGCTTTTTATGTTTTAAATAAGAGAGAGAGTTTCTAGTTTTTTGGAAGATTTTGTTTCTTGACTTGCTTGTTTATTTTTGCTTAGTTACCTGCTTCGTTTCTTCTTTATTTCTTGTTTTCATTCTCTTTTGTTTATTTGACGTATTTTAGTAAGCACTGGGTTTGCCAAGAGACTCTGCGGGTCTTTAGAAACCTAGTATAGCTGCTTATGCTTGGGCACTGACGACGACATAAGTGTTGCTTTGCTTGCTAAGTATGTCTTCCTTTTGTTTTTCATAAAAGTTTTTGTTTACCTCTTTTTTCTTCTCTTTCATTTTCTCTTTTATATTCTTTGTAGATTTTTGATCTTTAGAACAATAGAAAATCTAAATTTGTATGATTGGACTTATTCTAGTCTTACAAAGGTATATATATTGTTTTGGCATACACATTCTTGTTGGACTCTCATAGTGTGCTTTGGTCCAACAAGAAGCAAGCAACCATGGCATGTTTGACGGTAGTATACCTCATTTGCTAGTGTGCGTGTGACGCTGTTTGGCTTTGACGCTCTTAGAGGATATTGGGTGCAATCCAAGATAGTGCTACCACGATCTTTTTTGATAATTAGAGTGCCATTGAGTCAGCAGAGAATCCAAAGGATTGTGAGCAGTTAAAGCACATTGATATTCACTACGATTTCATTTGACATCAGGTGGAAGAAGGGACTGTATAGCCAATCCATTGTTTCTTTAGGCTCAAGCGGTAGACATGAAATCACTTGCCTTGTGATTTGAAAAACTCAAGTAGTATCTTTGACATTGGGACAGACAGACCTTTCAATGACCGTTAAGGAATGGTCATTGATCATATGGTGTAATTGTATTAGCGGGCTAGGTTTACACTAAGCGCCAAATGTGTTTACTAAGACTATGTTAATGGTCCTTATGGTCTTGGGCAAACCCTTGCTATTCCATTATGCTCATTGCAAATAAGAGGGAAGGTGTACATTTTATAGCACACTTGGTGTATCCTTCCTCCTATGCTTTGTGTGTGCTGCCCACCACAATCCAACATGGATAATTGTCACTTATGTTTCTTGGTTTTTGTGTCCAAGTTGTGCCCACATGGCACAAACCCCGGCCCTCTATATTCTTTCAGAGTTAACCCTTCTTGTTGTGTCTAGATGTGTGCAAGTAGCTTGGTATACTTCTTTGGATTTTTTTAATAGTATGTGTTCCATAAAACAGAGTTTCTGTTGGATCCTCTTTTGGTCAGGGGTGGTAAGTGATCTAGATACAGTCTGATTTGGTTGCAAAAGTTCTAAGGCAAGAGATCTCCGTTGGGGAATGCATTGATTTGAGACTAATAGATAGGGTGTCATACTTCTGCTCTTACTTGCCATGTTTAAGCTCGTGTGTATCTATTTTCACCCCAATTCCCTGTTGCTACACATCTCGACCTAGGATTGTCTATGTCTATCTTGTTGTTCATCAGAGATCAAATGCGCCACATCATTTCTTTGGCATCTACGTTATTGTCTTAGCTTCAGGATCACTCTTTTGTTCTACCTTTTGATGTTAGGTGAGTGTGATAGTATCGTGACACCACTCATTCTTGGAAAGGAAACAATGTTTCTTTTAGAGATAAAAGAGATACTCCCCGCACCCCGCAGCCTTCGCCCCGCCCTCAGCTTCGACCCCTCCGACCCTTCATTTCGCCTCGCCCGCCTCACCCCCAGGCTCCACCGCCGCTTCATCCCCTTCTTGGGTGGCAGCCTGTTTTTCTTCATCGGAAGCTTGCAGTTAGTCTTGGCGGTATGGCGGCCCCCAGCCCGGATCCGGAGGCCCAGTCGGACCCTCCCTCTCCAGATGCCTACCGCGTTATCCTGACAGAGCAACAATCATCCCGTGTTCAGGCGGTAGCCAGTGACTTTGCTCGTACCTCTGTTTACGGTAGAGTCATTGGACACTCCCCCTCCAGGTCTACCATCAGGGACTGGCTCCAGTCCACTCTCTTGCTAGAGGATGGCCACATTGAGGAGGTGGCCCTTATGGGAAGGGGCATCTTCTGGCTCAAACTCTCCAGTGAGAAAGCTGCGAGCAATCTGGTAGCCGGTTCCCCCACATCGGTGGATGGGAAGATCATCATGATAGTCCCGTGGTACCGTGGTTTCAGCGCAGCGGATTTCGATACTCGGTTCCGTATACCTCGCCACCCAGTGACACTCGTTTTTCCAGGGCTTGCTACTGAGCTGCGGCCGATTGTCAGGGACTTGGGCTCCCATTTTGGCTGGGTTATGCACGACACCTTTGCCGATGCGGTGACCACGGCAGGAGCTCCCCGAGTCCGTGTGGCTGTGGCGGATCCTGCGACTCTCCCTGCAGTGATCGAGATCGTTACAGGTGCCGACAGTATCACCCAGAGCATGATAGTCACCGGACAGCCAGGTCAGTGCCTGCGGTGCCATGGCTTTGGGCACTTGGCGGCTGCTTGTCCACGCTTTGCCAGCTCGTCTCGACCCTCCCCGCCCCCGCCCCCTCCGCCCCCACCTCCCCCCCCCGGACAGCCACGTCAGGAGGAGCCGAGGCAGTCGGAGCCTGGGCCAGAGGTAGTGGGCGGTTGGACCGAGGTTCGAAGGAAAAGAGGAAAGAATAAGAAGATTTCGGATAAAGGCAAGGAGGCAGAGGTTACCACTCCTGCAGCAGCACTCCACAGGCCTGACAGGCAGATGCCCCAGGGACCTGGGAGAGCCTCTTCTTCGACGGCAGCCCGCCCTCCACAGCCTCAGATCCTCCTCTCTCCCACCCCCCCGCCTTCTCTCCGGTTTCCCCAGTTTCCCCCCCCTTCGCCCGCCCCGCAGTTTCAGCCCCCGCCTCCTTTTCCTCAGTCCCCTCCCCCCCCCCCTCCCTCTCAGCCCCAGGTCCAGATGCATCCTCATCCCCCTCCCTCCCCTGCTCCCCTCGCCCCTCCTACAGAGTTAGCTGCACCGTCGCCTTCCCAGCCGAGTGCAGCCTCCGCTCCACCTCCTCCACCTTCTCCGCCAGTCGCCTCCGTGGAGCCCGAGTCGCCTATCCCGCAGCCTCCTCCCCCTCCTCCTCCGCTTGCAGGACACCTGGTGTCTGTACCATCAGTGGAGCAGGTTTCCCTTCCCGCTAGCCCCTCAGTGGCAGACTCAGCTGGGTCTCAGCTCCAGGAGAGAGAGCTCCCTCGAGACTTTTACAGATCTGGCCCCTGGGACTACCTGGATGTGGCCGACCTTGGGACCTTCCCGGCTTGTCTCGACATTAGTATCTTCATGCTCCGCAAAGGGGCGGATGGGAGGCTTGGTGCCTTGGCTCCCAGGGATGGCCCTAGCTTCGCCTTCACGTTCCTCAGCGATGGCACCGAGACCTGGACAGACGACTCGGTGTGGGAGGCTCTCAGAGAGCAGACACACGCCCAGATTTGCTCCTGGATAGGCCCGTCCGGTGGGCAGCTCCTCGAGACTCAGTGGTCCGAGGGCGATGTGCGCTTGCGGTGGCGTTGCGCTGCCAAACGTTTCCGATTGATCGTGATCCTCAGACCCCCCCTGACATGGCCTCTTCCCCAGGATGTCAGAGCTTGGTCCCAACAGAAACTCCGAACCTTCTACGGGATGACTGCTTCAGAGATCTCGAGCTGGCTCGAGAAAGCATTTGTTCATGGCACTAGAGGCCTCTCGCCTTTGCTGAAGGTTTTGAAGAACGGGCAGGACGACCCCGTCTCCCCCTCCAAACCTTCTCACAAGCGGCAGCGCCTCCACTCCGATCTGTCTGATTCTTCTTCGACTTCTTCTGCGAGCAGACAGCTGTTCGCAGCCCCCCATCCCTCTCCATGAGCCTACACCTCGTTTCCTGGAATGTGAACGGGTTTCACTCTTCGAGTACCCGTGGTCCCAGGAAGCTCATTCTGCGTCAGGAACTTCAGCCTGCAGTGATTGGTCGATTGGATGTACTGCTGCTCCAGGAGCACAAGCTTTCTGCGGCTCATGCCCGTAGCTGCGGGAAGGTTCTCCCTGGACGCTCCTACACTTATTGGGAGCCTTCGATCGGCGCACAGGGGAGGAGCGGGGGGGTCTGTACCTCCGTGTGCGAGCAGTTAGCTCAGTCAGTTTTCGGTCACGGCACGTTGATCCCAGGCCGAGCCCTTTGGGTAGGCCTGAACTTGGAGGGTTCCAAGATAGGAATCCTCAACATTTATGCTCCCACAGACCTCAGATGCAGAGCCACCTTTTGGAGGACACTCACAGGGATTCTTCCAGACATGGAATCCTGGATTGTTGGAGGAGACTTCAACAACCTGGAGACCTTGGAGGACCAGCAGGGTAGAGATCCGGAGTTCACAGGTATGGCTCAGGCAGAGCAGTCAGCTTGGGATTCTTTCATCTTCGCGACAGGAGGGAGGGACAGTTGGAGAGACCCGTCCTTCCGGCGTTGGCACGGGAGCCTGGACTTCTCTTGGGGCTTCCGCAGGGAAGGAGGCAGACTCCTGGAGCGGCTTGATAGGTTTTATGTCAGTGATTGGGCCATCAGCAGAGGTGGCCAGGCGGGCATTGTTCCAGGGACGACACTATCCGACCATGCGCCTGTGCTCCTCTCATTAGATTCGGTAGCCCAGACTCTCCCCCCCCGATCATGCAGGATTCCCGATTCCATCTTCTCGAGGGTGGACGTCCGTAGCAGCATTTGCAGTCTTTGGGACAGAGATTGGGGGGAGGGCATGGATCTGGTAGACTCGGTCGCGCAGGCTCTGCAGGAGTCCAGCCAGATCTGCCAGCTCGCAGCCCTACAGGTTCGACAGGATTGGTGGGGCAGAGAGAGAGCTCTTCGGAGGGACCTCGCCTCCATTCAGCGACTTCAGCAGTCTTCCCCGGGCTCGGAGGAGCTTCGGATCCAGGCCCTTCGAGCCAGAGCCCTCTTGGAGGAGACCCTCCAGCGTCGCTCCGAGTTCTCCTATCACGCCTCTCTCTCCTTCTGGGCCCGGAAGGGTGACCGGATGTGCAGGGAGTTCTTCAGGACACACGGCCAGAGAGCTGCAGGTGATCAGCTACGGAGTCTCAGGACAGCGGATGGTCACACTGTTACGGACCCGGGGGAGGTCATGGGGTTGGCCACTGACTTCTACAGGACCCTCTTCCAGCAGGAGCCACTTGCCCCTCGTGCTAGTCGTGACCGTGAGGAGGTGTGGAGGCACATTCCATCCCTGGTCCAGCCCAGCATGCAGGCGTCGTTGTTGGCGCCGTTCACCGCGGATGAGATGTTGGAGGCCTTGATGGCTATTGATGGGCAGAAATGCCCAGGTGAGGATGGGCTATCCCGAGCTTTCTTCACCTCCTTCTGGGACCAGATCCATCAGCCCCTCCTTGCAGCTCTGCAGGGGATTTTCAGCAGCGGTCAGATGCCAGAGAGCCTCTCCTCGGGACTGATTTGCCTCATCCCGAAGGGAGGAGATAGACAGGAGATCCGCCAGTGGCGTCCGATCACTCTCCTTACCACTGCCTACAAAATCCTCGCCAAGATGATCAGTGCCAGAGTTCGACCTCTACTCCCAGACCTTGTCCATGACACTCAGACAGGCTTTGTCCAGGACCGCAGTATCCTGGATAATGTCTTCACCTTTTCAGAGGCGGCGGAGTGGGCTCAGTACAGCGGTTCACACCTTGCCATTTTACTTCTCGACTTCGAGAAGGCCTACGATCGCGTGGATTGGTCCTTTTTGGAGGGGACTCTGGAGCGGCTAGGTTTCCCGGCAGGCTGGATCCAGGGTATCTCAGCTTTGTACAGGACAGCGTCTAGCAGAGTCATCATTGGAGGCAGGATGGGTGAGCGTTTCAGCTTGGAGAGATCAGTACGTCAGGGTTGTCCCTTGGCTCCTTATCTGTTTCTCTTCTTCGCCGAGGCCATGACTTACTACCTTCGGGCGAGGTCCACAGGGCTCAGGGGTGTTCGCCTTCCACTCCGGGAGGACACGGAGCTTCTGGACTCAGAGTACGCAGATGATACAGCCCTTTATGTCCAGGACGATGAGAGGATGCTAGAGAGGGTGCGGATGGCCCTGGAGGTTTTCTGCTCGGCCGCTGGTGCGAAAATCAACTGGAACAAATCAGTTGGTTTTCTCACAGACCCGGGGGCGTGTTCTCAGTGGGGGCGATTCCTGGGCTTCAGATGGATTCCACGTGGTCAGACAGCTAGATACCTTGGCTTCCAGGTTGGCCTAGACATTACGCCAGCCCAGCAGTTTCTCCCGGTGCTAGATTCCATCCGACGGAAGCTGGCTTTCTGGAGCACTGCTAAGCTGTCCCTTGCAGGTCGTGCTTTAGTAGTTAACCAGGTCCTTCTAGCCACGGCTTGGTATGTGGCTTCCTGTTGGTGCTTCTCGAGATCCAGCGTGGCACAGCTCAGGAGGTTGGTTCGGAACTTTCTTTGGTCTGGGGAGGATGGGCAGAGAGATACCAGAGCCAGGGTTGCTTGGCAGACAGTCATTCTTCCGCAGGCGGAGGGGGGTCTGGGGGTCATTGATCCAGAGCTTCAGAGTCAGGCCTTGTTAGGCAAGCTTATCATCCGCGGTTTGACCCCAGGGGGGCAGACGTGGAAGATGTTACTCCAGCAGGGAGTCGGCTCTTGTGTCCCGCGCCGAGGTGGAGAGTGGCTACCGTCCTTCAGGTGGATCTTCTCTTCCGCCCCGCTCACTCAGCCCCGCTCCCCACTCGTTCGTAGCCTCCTCATGGTTTGGAGGCGGCTCCGTCTCAGTCTCATTCAGTCCCAGCCCAGCTGTCAGGAGGAGATCGATCGCCAGCCGCTCGTCTGGAATGGGCAGGTCAGAGACGCCGAGGGCCTTCAGTTGGGGGAGAGATCACATATCAGGTGGGACGGCTGGATGAGGGGGCCAGCCCGGTCCCTTCGAGTTTGGAGGGATACGTACAGACATCTGGAGATGGCCGATCTGGCAGACGCAGCGGGAGGTGCACGCGGAGTCCAGGCGAGACGCACGGAGATCGACGGAGCGATCCCAGCCGCTTGGTTGGCTCCACCTGAGCCTCAGGTCCTCATGCCTGGAGACACCCACTGGCTGGGACAGTTCACCCCCCGTGGCATCCCACTGGTGGTCGCAGGACGTTTGGATGACTCCTCTATCGCCTTCTTTGCGGTTTCAGGGGACGGACGACTCAGGAGAGAGGATGCGCTCATTGACCCCCTACTACCGTGGCAGAGGGTTAGGGTCGTAGGCCTTCTGGGGAAGGTCTGGCATACCGACCCTAGTATCGAGCAGGACCAGTTGCAGCTTTGGCGTCTTTGGCTCTGGGAGGGGCGGGCCTTGTCAGAGCTTGAGTGGGACCCAGGAGAGTGGTGGTGGCCAGAGATTGTGACAGGACAGGGGCAGACTTCCTTCTTCGCGTACAGCACGACTCTGGGCAGGCGAATTCTCGGGAGGATGCAGAGCCGCCCCCCCACCCAGCGTCCTAGCTGGTACGCACAGGGTATTTCCAGGTTCTTTTTGCAGGCTTTCTGGAAGGCCTTGTGGGAGAGCTGGCGGCCGCGGAAGATCTCGTACTTCCTGTGGCTTCTTACCCACAAAGGTCTTCCAGTGGGGAGCTGGTTGAGGCAGATAGGCCAGGACGGTTGCTGTCAGATTTGCCATGCGGATGAGGAGTCACCAAAACACTGCCTGTGGAGCTGCATGCGCGCCCAGGAAGTGTGGAGGTGGACTTTCGGGCTTCTTACTCGTGCAGCACCAGAGCTAGGAGTGATCACTTGGGGCGCGTTCTGTTGGTGCAGCACCGCACCTGGTCTTCATCACTTGTTCGAGGCATGCCAGCAGGACCCCACTTTCCTTATCACACAGGGGACGTGGGGGCCGCTCGAGGGTATCCCACAGCACCTAGCAGAGGCTGATACAGGAGTTCGGGAGAGGCAGCCAGTCTGGGAGATTATCAGCAGCATTACAGGATGGCACATCTGGACCTCGCGCTGCGCGCAGATCCTCGGTGGCACCTCCTTATCGACTGCCCAGATCATGGCGGAGATTTGGAGTGAGATTATTCATACCCTCAGAGGCCAGTGGGACCAGATTCAGGGAGACTCCCGGGCTGGTCAGGAGAAGCGGAGACGCTTCCTCCAGGCTTGGGATTCACAGAGCCTCTTCTTCGAGCAGACTACGCAGGGCCTTCGGTGGCACTACTCACCACCCCGATGGCTGTTCATTCACACTCAGCATATTCCTCCGTGAGAGTATGATTTATTATGCTACCTTTTGGGCTGCGTCCGGTTTGTGAACGCAGCCCGTCAGCTATAAGCTGACCTCTTGTATCTTGTTCTCGAAGTAATATAATTAGAACTGTTTTTTCGGCAAAAAAAGAGATAAAAGAGATCTCCTTTTATTGAAAGAGATTGTTTCATTCCTATAGAATAACAAAGGGATTTTGACTCTAGTGAGTGATACAATTGTGTATCTTCTTTGAGGTGAGAGCTTCACATGAAATTGAAGAACCCTTCACTAGGTTGAACGCGAAGGTCTATCTAACTACACTTCACCAGGTCCATCTAGGTTGAACCCTTCACTAGGTTGAACGCGAAGGTCTATCTAACTACAAGCTAGCCTTGGTCACATGTCTCCGGCAGCCGAGCATGGTATTGGCTAACTATGCCAAGGAGCAGTTCAAAGCATAATTAATTTTGCATCCACTATGTTGACTTTGTAGATTTACTGTAAGAGGGAAGCTTTTGGAGAACTGCGATTGGGTCTTCTTACTTGAAGCATTATGAATGTTGCAGGTTCTAAATTTGGTGAAACCAATCGCATCTGTGAAGAAGATCTCCGTGTCTTTACATCTAGCCCCAGACCTTCCAGAGTATGCTAAGGGTGATGATAAACGCCTGATGCAGACAACATTAAATGTGATTGGCAATGCTGTGAAATTCACAAAAGACGGAAGCGTGGCTTTAATAGTGTGTTTGGAAAGAAAAGAGTTTTTGAGGGATCCTCGTGTACCAGAATTTCGTCCTATGCATGGTGATGATACTTTTTTTCTCCGAGTACAGGTGACTTTCCTCTCACAAACTTATAACGTACAAGCTATGTATCAGCATTCTCATCTCCTCTTCTTTTATTGAAGTTATGCCATCAAGTCTGTAAATGATTCTGTAAAGTCTTTTCCTTCTGTTGTTGGTTTTGCTGAGCAGGTTCGCGACACTGGACTTGGTGTTAATCCTCCAGATATCCCCAAGCTATTTAGCAAGTTTGTACAAGGTGATTCAGCACCCAGAAACTATGCTGGAACAGGGCTCGGCCTGGCAATTTGCAAAAGGTTTGGCCCATAAAAGTAGGCATTTGACTTTTCATATTCAATACATGAAATCCTCCATCCACGTTCTTAAAAGATAGCTGTATGTGGTCCAGGTTTGTGAATTTGATGGAAGGGCATATTTGGATTGAGAGTCAAGGGCTTGGAAAGGGCTCGACTGTGACATTTGTCGTGAAGCTTCAGCCTCCTGATCAATTGTATGATGTTGGTCAAAATGGACCGCTTCTAATTCCACCTCCAACACGGACAGATCTTGCAGGACTCCGGATCCTTGTTATCGATGACAATATGTGAGTCTCCTCTTTTTCAAATCCCTAGATTCATGGAGACCTTGGACTGTTAATTTGTGAATGACAGTTCACTATCTTTTGATGTTGTAGTTCTGAAACTTGCAGTGTCGTCATTCTTGTTGATTATCATGTTTCAGGGCCACACAAAATGAATTTGTCAATTCTTGTAATCAGGCGGAGATCTATCGTGTTTGTGCAATGGGGAAGGGTTAGCCTGGTTATGTATTGAGGATGATGAGTAGGGGTCCTATGGGACAAAGCGACGAGTGTAACTGCGAGTTGTTGTGCTTGTTTAGACTTATCTGTCAATTTGGATGGATAAGTCTGTCCAATTTCTAATCAGTCACAGGGTTGGACAGAACCATTATGGACTTAATGACGCCAAATGGGTAAGGACAGAACAACTGTAGGCGTGAGTGAACAGGAAAGATAGTTGTTGGGTACTTCCTCTACTGTCTGACGTCATTGGTAGAGTGATTAAGCTCATAGAATGGTTTCGAGTAGCTCAGCAGCCCCTGCTGGTTACTGAAGCTAAGTACAGCACATGAATATGTAAGAATCTGCAAGCTATCAATAAACATTTTGCCATTCAAGAGATTTGCAAGAACAGGGTCTTCTGGAAGAACAAAAAGTGGCAGAACAAAGTGCAGGACCGCATGCCCAAGACTGCATGTCCACCATGATGACATGGGGCTGCGTCTGGGGTAGCAGGCCTGAGACACTTGAGTCTTGAATGGCTATGTCCACCTACCTAGCTGGGTCACCACCTGAGGCCACATCTGAGGTTTACACACCTCAAAAAATTCTGTTTGGAAAGATTAACAGTCTAGAAGCCACAAATGTGGCACTGATGGGTGAGAAGGCACACGTGGACAAACTCCTCGTTGAATTAAGGAGGGAAGATATGAGAAGATACAGGAGGAGTGGAGGAAACAGAAGAATGGGAAAAAGAGAAGGCTGTGTGGGAGCTGGATGGGGCCATCACAAAGGGGAAAATGCAGGCCATGGAAACAGAGATGGCAGCAACTGAAATGAAGGGGTCACCGGAGATCGCATGCATAGGAAATGAGGGAGCTGAAATCAGAAAATGAACAGCTACGAAAGGAAATGGCGGCCATGTGGGCTATGCAGGGGAACCACAAGGAAATTGTGAAAGGGATGGCTGACAAATGTGCTAAAGTTTCACACCAAGTAACCAAGACAGAGACAGAGATGCTAGAATAGTCAACAAAGGTAATTCAGCCTCCCCCAAAAAAATGTATAGCAGATGCTCGGAGGAGGACCAACAAGCCCTTGACCGTAATTGTCAGAAAGAAAGAAAGAAAGTCTATTAATGTCCACGGGAGACCAACAAGTTTATGGGATAGCAAAAAACCATCTAGTACATTTGCTTTAGCAGAGACCCACACTAATGGAGTTGACACACGAGAGTCTTGAGTGAGGGCTACCCATACTGACCTGGTACACATGTTGTCTTTTTTATTGACACACGAGAGTCTTGAGTGAGGGCTACCCATACTGACCTGGTACACATGGAAGTTGGCCCATAGGAAGGAGATGAGGAGAGAGAGCACGGTACGAGGCTCTGGGGATGTAGTAGTTCTCTTCAGAATCACATCTGAGACTGCTCATATCAAGGAGCAGCGTGCGTGACACATGTGGATACTGTTAAAGTTATGGCATATCATAGAGAGAGAGGGATTCTTTCTGGGTGTGCCTGCCTGGAGTGAGGCGTAGGACATTCTTCTCCAGGCCATTCCCAAGGGCATGTCTGCATCCCTAGATTGGTTGGAAGCTTGTTTTAGGTTGGCTGGTATAGACCAGCTTGACCCACGGTCAGTGCATGGTTGGGGCCCTATTTGGGCACTTAACTCGGTTGGTCAATCGATCTTCCTGGTTTGGTCAACCCAACCTTAAACTGACCCTAGTTGGGTCGGGTCAGCCCGACATGCTGGCCAGGACAAGCCAATCTACTGGTGGGCCAGTCAGCCAGCCCTAGGCAGGCCGACCGGGCTGTCTGGGACCTATAAAGGCTCCCCCTCCATCACTTGATTGGAGTCTCACATCCGGGTTCTTTTGGAGCGTTCTCTCTCTGCCACCCCCTTGGCTGTGGTACAAGTTGCTTTTGCCTACTTCGGTGTCTATTTCTCTCTCTTTTCTGTACGCTTCCGCATGTGCCCGGCTCTCACACGGTACCATTCGCCATTGTTGATGAGGGACAAAGAGGGGGATGATCTGATGCAGATCTAAGGCATTGCTACGTAGATTTGGCTGCATTTCAGAGGGGCTGATGAAGGCCCAGGGGAAGCGTGAGGTACTTCCACTCAGTTAGCATGGGGAGGTCGAATGACTGCTGCCACGTCAATCCCGTTTGCAGGGCTGCTTCAAGGCGAGTTGAGGTAGGGTCTGGAGCAGCCTGCCCAAGACGACTTGAGGCAGCACTTGGGAGTGATCTCTTCTACAGGGCGATCTGACACAGATATACTAGGTGGCTGTTTTGGTGCAGTCTAGACATGGTGTGGACACCCCAAGGGATCGGCCACAAGTCTGGTATGATCTAAGGCCATTCATCCAAGCTGATGAGGGCTTGCAGCAGCGTGGCTCAAGGCATCTTGAAGCAGAGGCAAAGGACGTTGTTTGATGGAGCTTCCCCTCGGCGTGATCGCATCCTGTTGGCTTGGATCTTTGCCGGATCCATCCGTATTCCATCCTTGGAAATTATGTGCCCCAAGTACTAGATTTCTTCCAAGAAAAATTCAATTTTTTTGCAGAGCTGGTGATCACGCAGCTCTTGGAAAATTGTAGCAAGATGCTCCCTATGCTCTTCTTAGACTTTGAGAAGATGATTATGTCATCCAAGAAGGCACGGACGGAAGATACGATCATCATTTTGTTAAAGGTAGCCGAGGCATTTGTTAACCCAAAAGACATCACCAAATACTCATACATCCCAAATGTGGTGCGAAACATTGGTCTGTGGCTGTATTCCGACTTGACGATCTTTAAATCTATCCTGTTGAAAACCGAGGCTCCATTGAGCTGATCCAGCACATCATCAATGCTCGGAATTGGACAATGGGAATCTATTCTTGATGGTCATCTTGTTTAGTGCGTGATAATCATCGCACATACGAAATGACATCTTTCTTCTGTACGAGAAGTACAAGGGAACAAAATGGAGAAAGAAAGACAGAAAGTTTATTAAAGTCTTCGGAAGACCGATGGTTCTATGAGACTGTGATAATCTTGGTACAAACGAGCTGTGAGGGTGGAGCTACTAAATGAGCATCCACACCAATGCAGAATGCAAAAACTGCAAAATGATTGTCCTAAGTACAACATAGTCATGTCAATGGTCGACCACACATCAATCTCATCATCATCATAATCATCATCAGAACATCAGGGTGGATGAGGCAATGGAGGCATGAAATCGGCAATAGAGTGCCATCGGTTGCCCACGGGTGTGGCTCTGTGACGTCTCCTGGTCATAGCTCTGCGCCTAACAAGGGCTACAGTAACCCTTGTCGGCCGGGCTCTGACTCTGAATAGAGAGGGGATATCCTCAAGTGTAATCTGTGTCAACCCTTTGTCTCAGCTGTCGAGTCACTGGCTTTGGGTCACGATCATGTCGAGGTCTCGTATCATGGGGTCCCGTGTGATCTGGTAGGAAGAACTCTGTGATAGAGCTCTGAGAGGGATCTGCCAAGGAAGAAGTCTGCTCCTGTCTCCATGAACGAAGTAGCCTCTCGTGGTGCCTGATTGCCTCATGAATGAAGGCCGCCAAGCATCTCTGGTTTGGATAAGAGAGGAACCGGGATAAACCCAGAGCTATCTCTGAAGAGGGAGTAGAAATGCCCTCGGATCCCATAGTAAAGAGGACACTTAAAGATGAGTGCTTCTCTGTCTCAACCTCCTGTATGTCACATGATGTGCATATGTGCCTCTACTTGGGTATGCCCTCTGCGCTGCTGCTCTGCTCTGCTGCTCTCGATACGAAGTCTATGTGAAGAGACCCGAAACTACACAATAGAGATCCTCAGTGAGTGGGGTAAGTGGATCTGCGTGTATCGTGGGGGGCCATGAAACCGTCCTCTGTGATATGCAAGCAGTGATCTTTGTAGAAGCTGAGCTTCACTGGAAGCTCGCTCGGTCCCAGCCAGGTCCGGAATGTGTGTAGCTGTAAGAGATCCTCATAGATGACCTGGTTCTCTCGCCATTGGCTTTGGCTGTCCTTGTCGCTTGGATAACCTAGACCATGAACTCTCGCTGAGTTCTCAAGCAGGTACTCTTCTAGCTTCAGTACTCCTTGTCCATCACCTTCTAGCAATTTGCATCCGAGATTTGAAGAAGCACCCACACTTCCCCTTCTGCCTTCGAAGAAGGCCAATTCCTTCCAATCTTGCATTACCTGAGACAAATGAAGAGCAGAGTCTCTCCACAGCATGCTATAAAGGCTCAAATGCAGAACATCAAGTACATACCAGACCGACGTACTGCCTATGTGCTTGCTTTCAAAGCAAACTATGCACCTCATCGAGGCACCCACCAAAAGCCTGTGTAATCCTGTATTGTCCCCTTCTGAAGTACAACATCCATTTGACCATGAGACCCCAGGGTCCTCCATGAAATCCACCCTTGTGTCAGTGTCAATAGCCACGCACCTGGAAGGTACCAAGCGCTCATGCTGTTCTTCACCTTCACAAAGGCGTCTGACTCCTCGTCGACCCACATCTCTATGTCAGACATCCTCATTGTGGTTTCTAGGTCAACATATCTGACCTCGGTAATACACGGTGATGTCACCAGGAACAACCCTTCGATTACCACATTTGCTTTGGCCTTTGTATCTCCCTTTGAATTTGAGTGAAAGCACTTCTTCTTCTGCTTCCTCTTGGAAGTATCTTCGTCATTAGAGTCATCTTTCTTGGACTTGCTACCGTTAGGCTTGTCCTTTCCTTTGCTAGCAACACCTTGTCGTCTTTGTCGTTGTTGTAGAGCTTCTCCCTAGTTTCCTCCTGTAGCAGTAATGGACCCAACTGCTCAAAAGTCAAAGGTTTGGTCCTTTGTCCTGCTGTCACAGTCGTAACAAAGCTTTTGAAACTCCGAGGTAGCCTCCTCCGTACCATCAAGACCAAATGGCATGAGTCCACCTTCGTCAAGTGGCTGTGTACCGAATCTCCCTCTTCCATATCAAGATTGTAGAGTTGATCCATAACCACCTTGACCTTTGTCAAGTGGTTGTGTACCAAATCCCCCTCTTCCTTATCAAGATTGTAGAGTTATTTGTCTCGTATCCTTCAAAGTGACCCATGCCTCTACTGACGTCTCGACCATCTAGATATGAGGAAGCAAAGAGTCCGTCGTAGTCCCTATGATCAATGCTAGGGCATGGTCATCTCTATCTTCCCAAGCTTCGAGCTCCTCTCTGTCTATTGCCATGAGTATCTTCCCCTGTCTGTCCACTATGTCCTCTGGCTTCGCCTCCACTCCCGTTGTCAGTTTCCATAGCTTTCGAGCCACTAAATGACTCCGGATCTTCATCTTCCAGATCGGGCAGTTGCTCCCGTCCAGTTTCCTAGACTCTCCGAAGTTAGGAATTGTAAATGAAAGAAAACTAGGGGAGGAGGAAGGGAGAGCAGGGGCTGAAGAGGCTGTAGCGGTCGACATCTTTGCTGTTTAACCACACACCAAAGTCGATCAAACTCAATCTTCAGTAAACCAGAACTCTGAACGCACCTGACTGAACCTGAGTCACCCTCCTTCTCACAAGGGTACTGTCCTCCAGTCGTGGAAGTCGATTCCCAAGAGCTTCTGAATCAGGGTCGTCCTTCAGCAAGGTCATTGCCTTTAGGCTCCCATACCTGTGAGCCTCCTACTTGGGCTTTGATACCATGTTGGAAATAGAGGATAGAATCACTTGCACAGAAAGCCTTGCACAGGCAAGCGCGCAAAGGGAGAGGAGTAGGCTTAGCATTTGATAGCTTCACTTGGCTGTTTGCACATGCTCATCTTTTCAGCTTTTGTCTGCCCACGATTGTGGAAGAATATATCTGAGTTTTTTGCTATCTCTCTCTCCGTCTCTCTGAGTGTTGTATGAGCTAGATCGGGAGTGAGGTGTGAGTGATTCTATCCTCTATTTTCAACACCGTCCTCTCTTTTTTTATTGGTTGGAACTGGCTGAATGACTAACTACCTGGTTAAACTAACCAGACTGGTTTGCTGTGGTCTGGTTAGCTCAGCAGACTAGTTATATGTGTGTGTGTGTGTGTGTGTGTGTAATATGTATGTATGTACACACACGTGCGCACACACACACACACACACACACACACACACACACACACACACACGTGCGCGCGCGTCTACACACACATATATACATGTATATATGTATGCATACATGTGTATACATATATATATGTGTGTATGTGTGTGTGTGTGTACACACATATACATATGTATATACATACATACATACATACATGCATACATAGATAGATAGTATGTAGGTAGCTACGTACATATATGACATGAGCATAGTGGAGGGAGTGCAGGAAATGCCATAGACTCTGATGTTGAGAGCCTTACTAGCTCGTCATTACTACTTGGAACATTACGGTCACTCATTGCAGTATGGTGATTGGAGGCCAACAAGTCCCCCAACAGCCATTGCCATTTGGCAGGATATCATCTACACCTTATGTGCCACATGGGAGTGAAGGGTGATGAGATCTCAGACGATTGCTGAGAGGCGGGTAGAGGTAGAAAATACAATTTGAAGTATAAAATTGTACTTCTTGGCATTCCAATGCTTTTAATCTTGGAATGCACTAAATTAAGTTTCATACGAGGTTTGCAGAGCACAAGGGAGCAAGTCCTTGCGGTCCAATATCAAATGTGATAGACAAACTTGAGTCAAGTCTATCAATCAATTACTACAAATGATGAATAATTGTAACAGAGGCAATTTATTATTGTTTTCTATATAGAGACTCAGAGTCCAGTATGCCCACTACGACTTTGTGGATATACATGGGTTATATTCTAGTCTTATGAATGCATATTTTTCTGTCACCGTAGCGTACATGCAAGTTATATAATATTTTTCATGTAAGTGGTAACTAGTTGTTGTGCTTCAATGATTTATCTTTTGAGGATGCGTATGCCCCAGTAGTTACCTTTGCTTGTTCTGTAAAATTTTAATTTGTAAGATTGGATATATTCTAGTCTTATGAAGGTATATATGTGGATATAGATGGGAGTTTTCCTATCAAGACAAGACTAGCAAGACAAAGAGACTAGAGAGGCAGACTGAGGATGGGATCGAGCCGAGTTGCAGTTTTATAACAATCTTCTCTCATTGGGATGATCTCAGTGGAGAGACATCATACATGACACACGCCAATTTGGATTAGAAGCGCACCTCATTGTGATACACACGCACGCACGCACACACACATGCACACTCACACCCCTCCCCTTGCGTTCTCTATATTTCTCTCCATGTTGCACTCTCTCTTTTCTTCCCTCACGTTTTTCCATCTTTCTCTTGAATTCTTTGACTACCTTCTCTCTCTCTTTCTCTCTTTCTTCCACTATCTCTCTCTCTTTCTTCCACATAGACACACCTACACAGTTTACTTTTTCTGAGTTAAGTCTGTAGGTCCTTTTTTTCGTTCCAGACCCGGCACCAAATTGGATGAGGTAGGCATATCCTTAATCTCCATAGATGGGAGATAGTGAGCCTGGATCACTCATATGGTACTCTTTCCTAGATATGGGCAAGATACAGTACTTGATTATCTGCAATGGTCTAGACAGATGATGTGGGCTCAAATGTTTCCCACATGGAGGGGTTTTAGTGTAGTTGTTTACCTGATGGGATCGCGTGACTTTGCTTCTCACATCACAAACGTCTCCATCCCGTTGCGACTCCTTAGAGCCAACCATACCTACTCGTTCTTTAGCTTATCTACCTCATACCATACACCGATCACATCCCTTCACACATGTATTAGGAGATCCACTTTGACCACAAGCTAGCTTCTACCTATGTCACTCCAATGGTTGGAGAAAACTTCAGCTATGCTTTTGGAATGCACAAGTTACTTTTGTACATGACTTCAAGAGGGGGCTACCATTTTTACATAATTAAAAAATTTAAATTTCACTTCATTTAAACGTTAAAAGCTGGTGAGGTGGTGTATCTTTTTCCTTGAGGAATTATTCCTTAATTATCCCAGCTTGCCAAATTTAGTTTGAGGATATGCTTATCCAGGTGCAAGCTGCAAAGCTATAGTAAGCTTCGTGTCTTTTGAATTCACTTGTAATTCTGTGTGAATGGACTACTTTAGTATTCTCAATGACTTGGAAAATGGATGCTTTGTGCAGGGTAAATCGGATGGTCACAAAGGGTCTCTTGAACCGCTTGGGTTGTGACGTTACTGCTGTGAAATCTGGATGTGAGGGACTGACCGCTTTCTCACAAGCTGGCCAGAGCTTTAGGGTGCTACTTGTTGATGTTTGTTTGCCTGAAATGGATGGGTTTGAGGTGGCTATTCGGGTAAAAGAGAAATTTCCCATTCGGACTGAGAGGCCATTTATTGTGGCTCTGACTTCCACTACTGATCCCTCCACAAGGGAGAGATGTTTTAGTGTAGGCATGGATGGTGTGCTATTAAAGCCTTTCTCTCTTGAAAAAATGAGGAACATGCTAAATCAACTCTTGGATAGGACTTAGTATGTAAAAAAACTGTGCGCTTTGCATACAATGCTCATCTTGATTGCTTGCTTACCCAAGGTCCCAGGCATGGATTCAAGAGGAGGCTCTTTACTGCAGAAGTGGTCTTAGTGATAAAAAACTGAACTGGTTACCTTCTGTGCGTAGATTAAAGCTGCAACCTCTGCCTTAAACATGATGGACGAGTAAAGTTTTGCCTGATTGTAACAGTATAGATGACGGTTGACCTTGCCCACGAAGTGGGTTTCTTATGCAGAGAGGTCATATGTAAACGTTTTAGACCTTCATTACCTTCTGTAAATTGAAAGCCTGACGTTTTGACGTGAGTGGCTGGAGCAAATTCTTATTCATTGACCTGGATATGACGTTTATAAATGACCTGCATATGACGTTTATAAATTCTTATTCATTGACCTGCATATGATGTTGTTTGTAAATGTTGAGAGCTTTTCAAAATGCAAGCAACAGGTGTGTAGAAGATTTTGGCTCTTTTATAACAGTCGTGGTCATCTTACCACAGTACCAGTCCAGCAATTGATCTGCGTTAGTTTTAACATGGTTTCTTGTGATAGTAATCAGCAACAGTCTCCACTTTTTAAGCAAATTACAATTTTCTGTATGCAAAGTCTGGAATGAAATATGTGAAATAACGTAGGGAATATATTTCTTTGGATTAACATGTGTTCTGACGTATGGGTAGCGAAGAAACAAGTTCTGATGGTGGTAGTTTGTCTTGATTATTCGTATCCTTTTCTGCATCAAGTCAGAAAAAAAAAAGCCAATGGAGTCTATATGTCAACAATACACAAATAAAAGAGTGAAATTTGCAAATGTCTAAGGCAGTTTCGGGGTGTACATATTTTGTGTACAACTTTAGATTTCTCGAAACTTGGAAGTGACATTCAAAAGGAGGGAGGGATGTGTTTATTGAGAATGTCCTTTCTGAGGGGTGTATGCTTTGCTCATTAGCAGGCTACGTACTTATATTGCTCTTATAGATGATTTGGTCCCCGATGGATGTTGAAATACATCACAATCATAATCTCTCTCTCTCTCTCTCTATCTCTCTCTCTCTCTCTCTCTCTCGGGGTGTATGATTTGCTCATTAGCAGGCTACATACTTATATTGCTCTTATAGATGATTTGGTCCCCGATGGGTGTTGAAATACATCACAATGATAATCTCTCTCTCTCTCTCTCTCTCTCACTTAGATGGTAAGATAATTATTTGAGAACAAGGAGAAAGAGGAGAGGGATGCACGCATCACATGAAGGTGTTGGGCCTAGGGGAAGGGGATATAGAACAAGTTGAGCATGGCTATGTGCAGCTGTAATGGCACCCTTTGGTATGATCTAGGGTTCTCACAGAGTCTTGTACACTCACACAAAAAAGTATAGAAACAGTAACAAGATATACGTGGAAGTTGACTCATAGGTCATAGGAAGGAGATGAGGAGAGCGTGGGATACGAAGCTCTAAGGGCGTAGCAGTTCTTTTCATATAACATCTGCGACCGCTCATATCTGTGATGTGGAAGAAGGAGCATGCACAACACATGTGGATAGGAGTTCAGTAACTTGACCCATGGCCAATTTTCATTGCAACATGCTACTTTCCTCCGGATACATTATACCATATGAGATGATACATGATGCTATCATGAAGTTCTCTAGACAGTGGGAGATCCTCCTTTAGGTGACCAAAATGCGTGTACTAGGAGTAGATAGGTGGGCTTACTAGACTTTGGATTGGACCCCTCAAAGTACCAAAGATGGACCTAGTAGAGCCTAGGATAGTGACACACTCAGACGATACACCACATGCAATAGGGTATGCGCGACATTACTAGAGATGGGAGCAATACACGACCTAATCTTGTACAATGGTCTTATGAGATGCGCTCTATCTAGAGGGCTCACTTGTTTCTTGCATGGAGTTGGGAAAAATACAATTTGCTACCTGATGGGTTTCCAAGCCGTTTTGTCACAAGTGCATGACTTTATAATCCCTCTCTCACCAATTGACACTGAGCATTCTAAATTTACATTCAACATATTGACTATTACACCAGACACATGGCACGATCCTCCTGCCACTACCATGTCCAGATAATTTTACCTTACCCTTGATGTGATCTATGTGAGCCACCTGTCTTATGAGGTATCAATCTCCCTTGGAGATGATGCAGACCTCACCCATGCCTTGGACACTCTCCTAGCAGTGGTTTAGGATGTCGCCGTGCCAGATCATTCTTCATGATTGGAGCCCCAACATGCCCTACAATTGGAAAGATGGCTAAGAATCTATGGTTTAATACTGAGTGCCGACATATTAGATCGCACTTCATACACAAGCAGACTTTGGGGTCATTTCACGACATCTTGAGGCATAGAAGATTTCACACCATGTCAGAGTCCATGCACCACCTGACATGTCCTCCCTACCCAGGCCCACCTCATTCACCACAGAGAATGTGCAGTCTACATTTTCTTGACTCCATAATTTGAGAGACCAAGACCATGAGGGTTATGGACTGAGCACTTCGCGCACGGACAGGAGGTCTTGGCCTCGATCTTAGTGCAGATGTTCGATCATGTTGTATGCCACGCCTTCCCCCTTACTTGGAGTGCCACCACCATGATTGGTCACACACTGGCCAAGGTTTTCAGGTCGATACTAGAGAGACAAAATAGTACCTATCTAGAGCCACAGGGGTAGTAAGGATTGGAGCAAGCTAAATTTCGAAGACAACACTCTACTCTAGAACACATCTTCACTGTATGGGCCATCATAGAGGAGGCAAGGTCGAGATCCCTGGAAGTCTATGCTTGCTTTGTAGACTTTTAGAAGGCCTTGGACACCATCGTATGATTAGGAGATTTTAGGAGATGTAGATCCCAATAGTCATGATTTGGGCGGTCATGAGTTTATATGAGTCAGTCACAGGGAGAGTACATGCCCCAAGAGGTTTGTCAGATTGGATTGAGATCATGATCAGATAGAAGCAAGGATGTCCCCTCTCGCCATCAAATTTTGGCTCTACATTGATGAGATCATGACCTTCATTGATTACTTAGGGGGGGGATCATTGCTTGTTGAATAATGAAGCATACATGATTATATGTAGCTAATATAGTCCTGACATCCTCCTCAGCAACTGCTTTACAAAGATATCTAGAAACCCTAGGGCAGGCTAGTACACGACTAGAAAATAGAGGCGTTAGCATGGCCTAGTATGCACGTATATCTAGATGGTTTTCTAGTCAAGGTATTTAGATTGATGGGCTCCCCCCTTTTCAATATAGTTTGGATGCCTTGTCTCCCTTGGTCCCTTAACTATAGTTTGGATGCCCCATCCCCCTTGGTCCCATGACAATTTAGATGGATCGACTATAGTTTGGATACCCTGTCTCCTCTGGTCCCACGCGATGAGATCAACCATGTCATATGATTGGGTCTACTATGGCTCTTTTCATCATGAGCTTGGGGATGGAACAACCAAGAGTTCCCTAACAAGATCCCATTCTATCATGATCACTTCTTGAGAGTATTAGAGTATGGAGTGATTATCAGACCCTAGTACTTAAATGGTACACAAGTCTCACATGCACTAAGGATTGCCATTGGGTCCTGCCTTTTTCAAAAAAGGCATGGTTTTGGGCCATTTTCTTCCTTGGTCCGCTTTGATGATCACGTCCACATTGGTCTCTATCTTATCGAGGTGTGACATCACATAGAGACCCTATTGAGATAGATCAGATAGCAGGAGGCGATGGTGACATAGGAGATAGAGAGAGTGTACACAATGACACATAACAGATTTCTACACATTTGAGTCAGCCCCCAGACATAGTGAAGTGGAGGAGAAGCAACTAGCTAATATGAGGGCAGGCTGGATTAGAGGGAAGAGACGACACAGAGCTATGGTGACAAAGATAGAGAGCACATACTATGGAGGTTCGACCTATCCCAGCTCTACTCATGAGAGTCAAGGTGTCACTTGTGATATGGCCCACCAAATACAGAGATCATGGACGTGACACCCTCCACTACAATGAGAGATGACCTGACAGAGATAGATGCGAGACATCTTCACATCACGCTAAAAGGGATGCCATGGCACGAGGATCATAGATGATAGCCAATCACATCGCCTGCTCTCTTAGGATTTCAGAGTTTTGGGTATGGAGTTGTTCTTCTTGAGTCTTCTTAGTGTTGTGTGACTCTCCAGCAACAAGGTACGAATGACCAGCCAATGCTTTGCAGAGCGACTCCGCCTCCAAACGGCTCATCCAACTTCCTCTACAAAACCTTCAATGTCCACGAGCATCGACCTCAACATGGGCTCCAACCACCGGCTCCTTCCATAGCTTTAACAACTGCCAGCGACCCAGGAGCTCCCTCGACTCACGCTCGAACCACAAGACTGCTACCTCCACGGCTCATGGTAGCAAACACACACGACAACCTCTGTTCTCAAATGCCTCATGCGATGACGACCAACAGAGCTACGACCTCCAACGAATGACCTACAAACAGAGGCCACTCAGCTGTAGCATGCTACGAATAGAAGCACTCAGCTCTAGTTGCTTCTTCACCCGATGGGGAGACGAAAGACCATTAACGGAATTAGGACATAATCAACATCTTCGTCGAAATCTACTAAGATTATGATCATCCGGATACTAACACGTGTCAAACCCTAGCCTCTAGGATCACCATACACACCTGTGGTCAAAGAGCTACCACATGGTAGGCTTATCTGCCACATCATCAACCACAACACATTGCCATGTCAGCAAGGCTAGTTGAGTGACACATCATCACTACCCACGTAAGTGCCATGTCACCAAAAGTGCCACATCATCATCTTATACTAATCAACCATGTCATCAGTCCATGTCATCAGGCCACATCATCAGCTAGGTCATTAGGCCGCATCAACATTGGCACCTCAGCTGCTGCCAACTCAACATCTGCCACATGGCACTGACCCCCTGCCCAGCACAGTCGACCGAATCGATTCAGGTATGACACCTTATGAAGCATTCACTGGACACAAGCCACACAATGGGCATCTCCACATATTTGGTTGCATAGCATATGCCCACATACATGACGATCATTGCAGAAAATTGGATGCGAAGTCACATAAATGCATCATGGTTGGCTACAGTGAAGAAAGCAATGCATACAAGTTGTATGATCCAATCAACCCGAAAGGTCATTATCTCTAGATATGTAATCTTTGATGAGGAATCAGAATGGAAAACCTCAAATACATAGAAGATAGACATACCAATTACACAGTCACCTACATAAAAGGTTGATGAAGAAGAGCAAGAATTGCTTGAGATACCTCAAGAAGAGCAACAACAACTCAGATGCGGTCTACTAGGGAAAGCAGACCACCTGCTAGATTGACATATGCTCAGAAAGGCAAAGAAATTCAGGTTGAAACCACCAATTATGCTCTTATGACTACCATTATGGCTACAGAAGAGCCAGTGCACTTCGAAGATGCAGTTGACAAGCCAAAATGACAAACTACTATGAATCAAGAAATGGAAGGTTTGTACAAAAAAAACACGGGAATTATGCGACCTTCCACTAGGAAAGAAGGCCATAGCAAACAAATGGGTTTACAAAGTGAAGTACAATCCAGATGGAAGCATTGAAAGATACAAAGCCAGACTAGTTGCAAAAGGATTTGCACAATAGTATGGTCAAGACTATGATGAGACTTATGCTCCAGTAGCAAAGATGGATTCCATACGGTTCTTGATATCACTAGCGACACTCAACAGATGGAATGTGTACCAGCTCGATGTCAAGAATGATTTTCTCAATGGTTACCTAGACGAGGAAGTCTACATGCAACAACAAGCAGGTTATGTTGAACCAGGAAAAGAGAATCAGGTTTTCCATATCAAGAAAAGTCTCTATGGCTTACAACAAGCACCCAGAAGTTGGTACATCAGAATTGATGAGTATTTTGCTAATCTGGGATACATGAAATCCAATGCAGATCATACTCTCTACTACAAAGTTCAAGGGGAAGACATCACTATTGCACTTTTGTACGTAGATGATCTGATTGTTGTGATCGGAAGCAATGATGGCTTCATAAAAAAGTTGAAACAAAACTTATCTACAGCGTACGATATGAAAGATCTCGGACTTATGCACTATTGTCTTGGAATTGAATTCTGGAAAGATTCAGAAAACACCTTCATGAGTCAGCTAAAGTATGTTGATAGTCTCCTGAAGAAGTTTCACATGGCAGATTGCAAAATTACAGCCACTCCCATGGAACATAGTTTGAAACTTACAAAAGATTTAGAACAACCTATAATCAATGACAAGTACTATCGACAACTCATTGGATCTTATATATCTGATTATCACACAGCCAGATATTTGTAAGTCAGTAAGCTCACTTGCATAGTTTATGGCAAATCCAAAACAGTCTCACTAGAATGTAGCCAAAAGAGTCTTGAGATACATCAGAGGTACAAGACGGGTTTGTAATAGAATATAGAGGAAGTCATCCAAAGTTGCATGGATATTATGACAATGACTATTCCAGCGATCATGCGACCAGGAGATCAACACAGGGATATGAAATTTTCCTTGGTCAAGGTGCTATATCATGGTTGTCAAACAAACATCCAACTTTTTCTTTGTCTTCAACTAAAGCAGAATATAGGGAACTCACTACAAGTGCATGTGAGGCTATATGACTCAAAAGACTATTGTCAAAAACAGATTGCTTTGGTGAATCAAAGCCAACAACAATATACTGTGATAATCAATTGGCTCAAGCACTTGCTAAGAATCCAGTGTACCACTCTAGGATAAAGCACATTGATGTCAGAGAGCACTTCATTAGAGAAAGAGTGTTACTTGGTGACATCATATTGTAGCATTGTGATAGCAAAGAGTGACAAAGTGAGGATCAACTAGCCTAATCTATCACTTAATGAGCATAAAGATCATGGAGGATCAAACCAAATACGGAAAGCCATGGGGAGAGAGACAGGAAGTATGAAACACTCAATCTATTCCAATGTGCTATGTGTGTATTCAACAATACATGATAAGCCTCTTATAAAGAGAGTGCCCTTTGAATAGTCAACAATGTGGGATCCTCTCATCCACATCTCTCCTTGTGGATATCCTCAATCCACATCTCCACATCATGTAGTCCACATCATAGGGTGGCTACTTTAATTCTTTCCTATACCATACCTTAGCCTTTAATCTATGTGCTCATGGCACCATATCTCTCAACACCTCCCCTTGGTGCCATGATCCTTTGGCTACTGCAAGGTGGTCAGATGTGAGCTACAAATCCATCACCTCCCCTTAATGCATGCATTGCTACTTAAGGTGGTCAAGTGTGGCTTTTTACATGTCAATACCTCCCCAGGGTGCTTACATAGCTACTCTCAGGTGGTCAGGCTTGATTTACAAATGTGTGGGCTCAAGGTGGCAAGGATGTTTCTTCTCAATACATGTTGTCGATGGCATTCACATCTTTACTCGATGTAGCTTGATGCATGATGCTTTGTTCATTCATGTGCCTTAATGCTATATGTGTGGATGCCATGCTTCGTGCTATGGTCATCTCATGCATTTGTGCTTTCGGCATGCTTATGACAGCGACGTTTGCATTCATGCGTCACTAATCCATTTGTTGCAAAGGTCTTACCAATTGATTTCTTTCAATATTGGCAGTGTCTAATTGTATACAATGATTCTGACTTGATAGACGCGTAGAGGTCGAAAAGATGATCATTTTTCCTTTTTGGAGCGCGTGCAAATTCCTCCTGGATTGCAAGTTATGCATGGTCTAAGTTTTTGTGAAGAAGAGGCCTTTGATGATGATGTGAAATATGGAGTCACATGGTGCTTACATGCTGTGCTTGGCAAGGGGTTATTGTGCTGAGGTAGCCTTGTGCCATGTGGCAGTCTTTTAACCCAAGACTAAGAAATTTAACTATGGTCCAAACGACTGAACCTAACTCCACTAACTTAATCACCCCTAACCATGGATAAGTTTTATCTTTGCCACGTGTCCTAAGGTTACACCTTAGGAGAGAAAAAGAAGAGAAAACTCTGCTTCTCTGCAGCGACGTCGATGGCATGGGAATCTATAGCGATGGCGAATCGGCGTTGAAGAAGTCGAGTCGTCTTTGTTGAGGATGCTACAGAGTTGATTGGTCGAGGCGGCTGTGGCTAGTGCTGGACTTTGGAGACCGTAGGCCGTAGAGGCATCGTCGTTGAAGATGTTGGAGGAGAAGTCGTGGGACGTTGCTGTAGGAGGTTCGTTGTGGGCCGGGCTGATGCAGTCATTTGAAAGCGGAGCACCTGCAGAGCGTAGAGATGGCTAAGGTGTAGAGGCTCATTGAGACTGCCTTGCACTATGTAGTTGGCATTGGCGGCTAGCAACCATAGATGGCGCAGGTCCAGCGGGGCGCGAACACTAGCCGATAGATGGGCTGCCAGCCGTCTGTTCAGGAGCTTTGTTGGTGAGGCCGCTCGTTGACAGCAACTATGTAGGGCTGCATTGCCTTTGTTGAGGTCGTCAGGCTACCGGTAGGGCTGGCGAGGTTGCAGACAGGTAGGCAAAAGCTTAAGCTGCTTCATAAATGCTCGTGGAGACAAGTTGGAGTCGCCCAATTGCAGTGGATGCCTATTGAGCAGAGTTGTATTAAGGAGCAAGAGCCGCTTGAGGCTGGGGGTGTCCATTTGGATGTGGGAGAGCGGTTGTCAGATTCATGAGGCTGCTTATGGATACATTGATGCTGCAACTCTTTGCTGTAAAGTTGAGGCAGCTGAGCTCAAAGATAGAGTCGTGAGAATCTTATGAGTTTGTGAGCGACTATTTGCAAAGGAGTCTGAATGGCTGCCTGACCTATTGCTTGTCGGTCTTAAAGCTTGCTTAGATCTCCATAAGCTCTTGTAAGAGCTGAGATGATTTCTCTCTTTCTTTCGGAATTCTCTAAGAACCTCTAAACATATTTGTCACTCAGAATGAATCTCTCTAAATGAAGAACTCTCGCAATCTAAAACTAATCTTACATTTTGAAACTAATCTAGGAATGGGAGCAATCCTAGTGAACTACTAATGAGCTAAACTAGGAGAGCTAAACCTATGCTCTGATACCATGACAAAGTGAGGATCATACTAGCCTAATCTATCACTTAGTGAGCATAAAGATCATGGAGGATCAAACCAAATACGGAAAGCCATGGGGAGAGAGATAGGAAGTATGAAACACTCAATCTATTCCAATGTGCTATGTGTGTACTCAACAATACATGATAAGCCTCTTATAAAGAGAGTGCCCTTTGAATAGTCAACAATGTGGGATCCTCTCATCCACATCTCTCCTTGTGGATATCCTCAATCCACATCTCCACATCATGTAGTCCACATCATAGGGTGGCTACTTTAATTCTTTCCTATACCATACCTTAGCCTTTAATCTATGTGCTCATGGCACCATATCTCTCAACAAAGAGAATATTGCAGATATCTTTACCAAACCACTTGGCAAAGAGCTTTTCGAGAAGCACTGACAAGCTCTTGGTTTTTACACAGAGGAAGGACATTCTCATCAGAGGGGTGTGATGGAATGTAATGCTCAATCCTTCTTCGATTCCCCAGAATCATCATCTTGAGGGAAGGCCTACTTCATGATGTTGATCTTGAGGGAAGGTGTTGAGAAACCATCTCAACATCATTTGTTAGATATGTGTATAGCACTAACCCAATAGAGTTCTATAAAGGAAAGGGTTAGATGCCCTAACCCTAACCCTAAAAGATTTTGTGTATATTCTACATTTTCAACTAAATGTAGTGTACAGTTAGTCATTTGTGGTGTGCTCTTAGTTGTGCCCTCTCTCCTCATATCTCCACTCTTCTCCTCTCCCCTCTTCATATTTTGTCACCTTGTTTTTTTGTTGTTATTGGTAAAATGTTGGCTTTGATATTAAGAAGAGAAAACGGGGTGGGTTAGGCCCCTACAGGACCCTTATCAAAACTGTTGCCTACACAGTGGCTACGCCTAAGGCCCACGCTCAGGGAGCAAAAAGCAACTAGTCTATTCTGGGTACGGTTAACTAGCAAGAGCCGCTCTGATACCTTCAATACATGCTAGCACCGCCGCATCACTGCATACTTTGATTAGGATTGAGTCAGTTAGATACATTGTTTCCAAGATGAGAACCATAGAGTCTCGCCGACCACTCGTCAGGTTGCCTCGAAAGACTATCTGGTTGCGATAGATCCAGATTGCATAGCAAACAACTCCTCTCACTAAAGGCCAAGCAGCAGCAACTGTTGAGGAACACCCCATGGTATCCCCGAGCAATATCAATTTCTGATTGAAACCTATTTGAAAGCTCTCCATCGCCCCCAAACCTCTGATGGCCTTCTCGATCGCGTATTACACTTGTCTAGACATAGGGCATCTCCAAATTAGGTGTTGTAGGGATTCAAGAGCAATCTTGCAAAGCGGACAGAGCGGATTCACCACAAATCTTTGGGCTACCTTGGCCCAAACAGGCAACCATTGTTGTAATATCTTCCACAGGAGAAATGAGAATTTCCTGATGTGGTAACCTTTCCAAATGTCTATTAGGTGTTGTCCCACCATGATAGGGAATGCCGTAGTCCCCACTTCTTGTTGAGGTCCACCTTAGCATCCACATCCTCCAAGAGGGATTTGTACATTAGTTTGACTGATGATTTCCTCAACTGGACCTTACCTAGGAACCAATGGAAGTGTCTTATCTGTTCTCCCAGAATGCATTTGGGTAGCCAAACATCTAAACAAAGGCCTAGGATTCTGTGCAGCAATGCTATCTCAGTTACTATCAAAGAGAGCGTACAGCTTATGTCCCCTAGGGGCCACCATTGGCCCCAGTGTGGAATCCAAATTTGTTTCTAGTGCCATAGGCCCTTCCTAAACATGCTTCTGATGCAAGGTCAAACCAGGCTAGAGACTTACCATTGAGGCCAAACGCCTTACTCCACCACATATTTTCAGCTAGCCCTGCATCGCCTCTAAGGTTGCCAAGCGGTTTCTAGGAGAGTTTGGCAATTGACACCTTCCAACATCTCGTGCAGTAGCGAGGACCCCTAATGGAGATTGGGAAGTTCGAGAAAATCCTCTCATAACATGTAAGACCCCTCCAAACTCCCACTCTGTAGCTAGAGCCAGTCTCAATGGACCAATGAGTAATTTCCACCTAGGGCAAGCCTCCACTGAACACCTTTGGGATCCATTTGCTAATCAGGGCAACATTTTTTAGGAAAGTATTAGGAAAACCTAGACTTCCTCTTCTCTTGGGGAGCTTAAGAGCATTCCAGGGGATGTAATGCATCCGCTTAGTACCACCATCCTCGGCCCAGAGAAAGGTTCTCAGATCTCTCTCAATTACTAGCCATTGTGTTTTGCAAAAGAGGCATACCGATGCAACATATGTATGTTGAGAGTTCACGCTCAACATCATGTGATCATGTGTGCATAGCACCATCACGTGATCATATGTGCATAGCACTAACCTTATAGAGTGCTATAAAGGAAAGGGTTAGATCCCCTAACCCTAACCCTAAAAGGGTTTGTATATATTCTATTTTTTCAACTAATTCTAGTGTACAGTTAGTCATTTGTGGTGTGCTCTCTAGCTGTGCCCTCTCTCCTCATCTCCACTCTTCTCCTCTCCCCTCTTCATATTTTGTCATGGTATCAGAGCATGGTTTCGCCTTCCGCTGAGGCGCCATCCTTCTTGTGAGAGTGATTGAGAGATTGTGAGATTGAGAGTTCTCTTGAGTGATTGTGAGATCCTTCCCTTCACTTCCGTTGAGAGAAAATTTCCGCTCATTTTGGAAGAAATTCCGTCCATTTGAGAGGAATTTCTGTTCATCTCTTTTGATGAAAGAGATAGGGAGAATCCTTTGAGTGTTCATTCCTTTGAGAGTGAAAGAAATCCATTGTGAGAATCCATTTTCTGTTTTAGTTCTTTGTATTGATTAGAGAGAGAGAGACTATTCTCTGTTCTTGGTGAGAGGAGAGCTTTGAGTGCAACACCAAAGCAAAGAGGCTCCTATGACCTTTATCAACTCGGTCTTCTTCAGTGCCAATAGACAGCTTCAACTATCCACATCGACCTGCGACAAAGACGACTTGCGACCTTCAAGCAACGCCCTTGACTCGGCTAGTCCAAAGATGGGACTCAGAGATGACCTCTACAATGTCTCGACTCCAAAGCTTGGCTCATGACCAAGAGCTCCTGAGGACGAGCCAAGACATAGTCTCAGCGGCTCTCTCGACCAAACTAGAACGCCTTCGACTTGCAACGTCCAACAAGCTTACAAGAACAGTCGCATCAACCGGCTTCTGTGATTCTCAGCCTCTCCAGCAACTCAAAGGCTCTCTATGCAAGGCAGGTCTTGAGGCGCAACCCATGCTACACAACGACCGCTTCAATCGCAGCCTCCTTCAATGACCTCTGAGGCGGTGCATCTACAACTGCAGCAAAGCCTTTGAGGCTCGAGCGACGGACACCTTGCTGCAAAGGCCCCTACGACAAAGCTCTAGCGCTCCAGCGCTATATTCAACAAGAGCCTAAGCTCTCTGGCTGCACGCAGCTCCACGACATCCTTAGCTCTCTATCCGACTGCAATGCCAACGACCAACAAGCAAAAGCCCTTCTCAAAGGCTTCACCATTTGGTCTACAACGACCTGCTTCATCTACAAGCGGCTGAGCCTCACGACTGCAACGAACTGCGCCTCCAAGCTCTACTGCAGTCAAGGCTCACGCGGCCTCTCTAGCAGCGACTCCCTCACCACCGAGCCGGCACCTCCTACAACGAGACGTCCTGTGCATGCTCCTCAGCGACGGCCAACCCTCAGCCACCTCTTCAATGAGTAACTCTGACGATGAAGCGCTACGCTCCAAAGCCCACACTGTGCATGAGGCTCTCGCAGCGGCCTCCTGTTACACCACACCGAGCTACGGCCGACAGCCGCCTGCCTAGCTCCAGCTCCAAAGCGCTCCATCTCCATCGACTTCAAGGCGCCACCTCCAAACGGCCGACGACGAAGAAGATGACGGAATCTTAAAGATTCTGTCAGCACCTCAAAATATTCCAGTATGCCTCCTATCGACACGTGGCAACGGCATCTTATCTGGCCACGTCAGCAGGCTCCAGCATCTGCCACATCATCATCTTATCCTGTGCCACGTCATCAGTGACACGTCATTCTGCCACATCATCAGCGACTGCCACGTCACCTATGCCACGTCATCAGCCACGTCACTTGTGCCATGTCATCAGCCACGTCACCTGTGCCATGTCATCAGCCATGTCACCTGTGCCATGTCATCAGCCACGTCACCTGTGCCACATCATTAGTGCCACATCACCAGACCACGTCATCAGGCCACATCATCAGTGCCACCTCAGCACTGCCACCTCAGCAGTCCAGTCAGCACTGACCCCTGCAGGCATAGTCCCTTGCCAGGCACACTGTGCACACACTGCATGTGCACACTCCTGCACCTCAGCACAGAGCTTCACTGGCACACCTCTTGCTAAGCACAGTGCCACATCATCACTGCATGTGACTCACAGTGACACATCATCATTGAGCACCATTTGCACTCCTTTTGCCCCTCCACCTAGATCAAGTCATATCTCTTGATCCAGGAAGAATTTGAGGGTGCTCCAAAAAGGAAAGTCGCTCGATTTTTCATGCTCTACGCGTCGTTACATCACGCGCACATTTCGGCGCAAGTTACACTCACATTTGAGCCTCGCCGACAAAACCACTTCCTTCACGCACATTTGCCTCTACATCGACGCATCTGACCCAGCACTTAAAAAGAACAAAGGAAAAGGAATTATTTGCTGCTCTTTCATCGATCGACGGTTGGTTTAGATCTAGATCAGAGTAGACTAGATCGCCATAGAGGGGACGCTTTGAATTCCCTAAGTTGCCAATCTAAGCCATGCCCGAAATTACCGCGACTAGTACCTACTCGGACAGTCCATACGCTCACATCCGATTTCACATCATTACATTACCTGAAACCTTACGTTCATCAGTTCAGTGAGCAGACTTCAGAGTTCAGAGGCATTGCAGATTGATTCAGTGGGCAGATAGCACTTGATTTCACACACACATGCCACCATTGTAAAGCCTATTTGGCTATCTCACGGCATCGTGCACATCATTTTTCAGCCTTGTAAAGCCTCTTGGCTATTCCCGGCATCATTGTCACAAGCCTTGTAACACAGGTCAGATCTTATTTACTGCAGTTCTCTCTTCACCGACGGCACAGAGATTTCACTTGGCATCTTCAGTGTATTTGCAGTTGATTCATACAGAGTTTTTCAGGACACTTTTGAGTACATTGTTTGCACCATGTCGACTAGCAACCTCAATCTGGAGGCATCTGCTAAGTTAGACAACTCCAATTATGGTACATGGAAATACCGAATGGAGACCATTCTAGTGCTTCAGGACAAATGGGAGTATGTCGATGGATCCATACCTAGACCATTGGCCGATCCAGCCACCAGTAGCTCTACTCCATCTGTTGTCACAGCACCAGCAACAGGATCTACATCGGGATCTACATCTACACAAACAGTTTCTGCACCAGTAGCAGATCCTGCCATTGCCCGAGCTCAAGCAGAATGGGATAAGAAAGACAAGTATGCCTATCACCTGATCAAGCAGAATGTGCAAGATGTCATGCTAGGACAGCTCAACACAGTCAAGACATCAAAAGAAGCATGGGATATGTTCGCAGCTCTCTACGAGTCCAAGAACACATCCAGGATTCTCACCCTGAGAAACCAGATCAACCAGAGTTTCCGCAACAGCAGTGAAACCGGTCATGCTTATGTACTCCGCATCAAAGACTACAACAATCAACTTGCAGCAGCAGGAGAGACTATGAATCCCACAGAAATGGTTCAAGTAATCCTGAATGGACTAGGAGAAGGATATGAGAATCTAGTCCAGAGTATTGCCATCCAACGGCAAATTCCAACACTAGAAGAACTTCAGTCAGTTCTACTTGGTGAAGAACTCAGGACTCAGGCCATTCAAGCACGTAAAGGTCATTCTAATGATCAAGCATTCACAGCTTCAGACAGAAGCAGAGGCAAAGGCAGAAACAGAGGTAGATCATATCAGAAAAGTGGTCATCATCAACAAAATCAAAGTCAGAATCAGCATCAGCATCAGCAGCATCCTCAGCAACATCAAAATCAGCAAAGAGGAAATCATTCCAACCGCGGAAGATTCCAAGGACGAGGGAATGCATCCACCAATGTGTCAAACATTCAATGCAACTATTGTCACAAGTTTGGACACTATGAAAGAGATTGCTGCAAGAAGCAGTATGACCAAGGCGGTCAATCCAGCAGTAATCGACGAGGGAATTCCCGAGGAAGAGAAAATCATCGTGGTGGACATTCTAGTCACAGTCATTTTGCCAATGAACATGGAAATATGTTTCTTGCAAGTGAGGAATTGCATCAGACTGATACAATGCACCTAGCACCTAGACACTGATTTCAATCCCAAAGAGGATTTCAGCTATCAAGTCGACCAAGTGGAACAGGATCCTTGGTACATCGACAGCGGTGCCTCATCTCATATGACAAATCATCAGGAATGGTTCACAGAAATGAAGCCATTAGAAGGTCAAAAGAATGTCATCTACACAGCAGACAATACACCGAATCTGGTTCAAGGGACAGTATTATCCCTATGAATAATTTCACTGGTACAAAAGGATTAGTCAAAGATGTGCTCTATGTTCCGAAGCTCAGCAAGAACCTTTTGTCAGTAGGTCAAATGACGGAACACAACTACAAAGTCATCTTCGACGGTGATGAATGCACTATCAGAGACAAATCCAAAAGAGGTCAGCTAGTAGCAAAAGGTGTCAAGGAAGGACGCTTATACAGGATGCTAGCTACAGTACCAGATAAGCATGCCATGTCAGCTCAAATGCAACAGATGCCACTATCCGCAAAATGGCACAAGAGATATGGTCATGTCAACTTCAAGTACTTGTTAGATCTCCGGAATCAAAATATGGCAATTGGGATTCCGAAGCTTCAATTTCTTGGAAAGGTTTGTGAAGCATGCTGCTTCGGCAAACAAAAGCGAACCAACTTTGTCAGAAGTACCTCTCGTGCACGAGGTATTCTTGATTTCATTCATACAGATGTATGGGGTTATGCCCAGACCCGCAGCATCAATGGTTCACTTTATTACTTGACCTTCATCGACGACTACAGTAGATATTGTTGGGTCTACTTTCTGAAAGAGAAATCTGAAGTGTTTACCAGATTTCAAGAATTCAAAGCCATGGTAGAAAACCAAACAGGCAGAAAGATCAAGGTCATAAGATCAGACAGAGGAGGTGAATACATGTCTTCAACATCCATGAATTTTTGCAAAACTCACGGTATTCGAAGACAATTCACATGTGCAGATACTCCTCAGCAAAATGCAATAGCTGAAAGGAAGAATGGGACTTTAGCAGACAGTGCTAGAGCAATGCTTAGTGAAAAGCATCTTCCGAATCAGTATTGGGCAGAAGCAATAGCTACAGCTAACTACTTGCTTAATCGGCTTCCTACCGAACCGATACAAGGTATGACTCCTTATGAAGCATTCACTGGACACAAGCCACGCATTGGGCATCTCCGCATATTTGGTTGCATAGCATATGCCCACATACATGATGATCATCGCAGGAAATTGGATGCGAAGTCACGCAAATGCATCATGGTTGGCTACAGTGAAGAAAGCAAAGCATACAAATTGTATGATCCCATCAACCGCAAAGTCATTCTCCAGAGATGTAATCTTCGATGAGGAATCAGAATGGAAAACCTCACCTACACAGGAGATAGAAGCATCGACTTCACAGTCACCTACAGACCAGGTTGATGAAGAAGAGCAAGAATTGCCACCAACACCCCAATCAGCGCCACAGCAGCTCAGACGGTCTACTAGGGAAAGGACCACCAGCCAGATTGACATATGCTCAGAAAGGCAAAGCAATTCAGGTGGAAACCACCAACTATGCTCTTATGACTACCATCATGGCTACAGAAGAGCCAGTGTACTTCGAAGACGCAGTCGACAAGCCAGAATGGCAAACTACTATGAATGAAGAAATGGATGCTTTGTATAAAAATAACACTTGGGAATTATGCGACCTTCCACCAGGAAAGAAGGCCATAGCCAACAAATGGGTATACAAAGTGAAGTACAATCCAGATGGCAGTATTCAGAGATACAAAGCCAGATTAGTTGCAAAAGGATTTGCACAACAATATGGTCAAGATTATGATGAGACTTATGCTCCAGTAGCTAAGATGGATTCCATACAGTTCTTGATATCACTAGCGACACTCAGTAAATGGAATGTGTATCAGCTCGATGTCAAGAATGCATTTCTCAATGGTTATCTAGACGAGGAAGTCTACATGCAACAACCAGCAGGTTATGTTGAACCAGGAAAAGAGAACAAGGTTTGCCATCTCAAGAAAAGTCTCTACGGCTTAAAGCAAGCCCCCAGAAGTTGGTACAGAAGTTGGTACAGCAGAATTGACAAGTATTTTGCTGATCTGGGATACATGAAGTCCAATGCAGATCATACTCTCTACTACAAAGTTCAAGGGGAAGATATTACTATTGCACTTTTGTACGTAGATGATCTGATTGTGACAGGAAGCAAGGAGAGCTTCATCAGAAAATTAAAACAAGACTTATCTGCAGAGTTCGACATGAAAGATCTTGGACTTATGCACTATTGTCTTGGAATTGAGTTCTGGAGAGATTCAGATAGCACATTCATGAGTCAGCTCAAATATGTTGACAGTCTCCTGAAGAAGTTTCATATGGCAGATTGCAAGATTGCAGCCACTCCCATGGAACAGAGTTTGAAACTTACTAAAGATTCAGAAAAGCCTACAGTCAATGACAGATACTATAGGCAACTCATTGGATCTCTTATATATCTGACAATCACACGGCCAGATATTTGTTATGCAGTAAGCTCACTAGCACAGTTTATGGCAAATCCAAAACAGTCTCACTGGAATGCAGCCAAAAGAGTCTTGAGATACATCAGAGGTACAAGACAATTTGGGATAGAATACAGAGGAAGTCATCCACGGTTGCATGGATACTGTGACAGTGACTATGCTGGAGATCATGAGACCAGGAGATCGACACAGGGATATGCATTTTTCCTTGGTCAAGGTGCTATATCATGGTTGTCAAACAAACAGCCAACTGTTTCTTTGTCTTCGACTGAAGCAGAATATAGAGCACTCACTACAGGTGCATGTGAAGCTATATGGCTCAGAAGACTATTGTCAGAAACAGATTACTTTGATGAATCAAAGCCAACAACAATATACTGTGATAATCAATTGGCTCAAGCATTGGCCAAAAATCCAGTATATCACTCCAGAACAAAGCACATTGATGTCAGAGAGCACTTCATCAGAGAAAGAGTGTTACTTGTTGGTGACATCACACTGCAGCATTGTGATAGCAAAGAAAATGTTGCAGACATCTTTACCAAACCACTTGGTAAAGAGCTATTTGAGAAACACCGACTAGCTCTTGGTTTGATGCAGAGGAAGGACATTCCCATTAAAGGGGTGTGATGGAATGTAATGCTCAGTCCTTCTTCGATTCCCCAGAATCATCATCTTGAGGGAAGGCCTACTTCATGATGTTGATCTTGAGGGAAGGTGTTGAGAGTTCACGCTCAACATCATGTGATCATGTGTGCATAGCACCATCACGTGATCATATGTGCATAGCACTAACCTTATAGAGTGCTATAAAGGAAAGGGTTAGATCCCCTAACCCTAACCCTAAAAGGGTTTGTATATATTCTATTTTTTCAACTAATTCTAGTGTACAGTTAGTCATTTGTGGTGTGCTCTCTAGCTGTGCCCTCTCTCCTCATCTCCACTCTTCTCCTCTCCCCTCTTCATATTTTGTCAATGTTGGCATCGCAAATACAATGTGTTTCACCACCAAAGCACAAGCATTCCATCCCAAGCATTGCCCACCCCATACTTTGAGTTTTGTGATGAGTTTCTCTCTGTACCATTTGAACCGCTGTTGTTGTGAGATCCCTAAGCCCAGCGGGGCTCCAAAATATCTAATCACCTCCCCCTTCGCAATCCATTTTATCAGCATTGGAGCTAGGCCACCGCCTTGGCAGACTGAACCAGAGGTGAGATAGAAGGTTTATAAACACTCTTCCAAGGTAGTGATTGAATCAACTTTCTCCTTACAGAATGCCAATAGGTCTGAATACTTAGTAGTGAGCCTGAAGGGAGGTAGACGCCTTCCAGTCAACTCGTATGACCAACAAGTTTAATCTTATGGATTAAGGGCACTGAGGCTAGAGCAAACAGGAGGGGGGATAAGGGGTAGCCCTGTCGTATAGAGCGATTTAGAGGGAAAGAGCCCACCACTCCCCCGTTAAGGCACAGTGCAGCTGAGGCATTTCCAAATAGTGTCAACACCTTTCTTACAAAGGCATCTCCAAAGCCCAATTTAGACAACACCGCTTCTATGATCTAATGGGCTAACTATAGAATTATTCATTGCTTTCTGGGATATCTTGAGCCCTGACCTGGTGGCCATGGCAAGTGTCTAAAGGCTCTCTCTCACAAGACATCAATACGGGGCTATTGAAGCTGTTCTCTAAAAGACCGAATAGGATCCTCCTCGGAGATTGGCATCCAATCACCATGCTAAACATGTCCTATGAGGTAATGGCTAAAGTTCTAGCACTTAGGATCCGATCTATCTGTAGCCAAGTGGTGGATACTGAACAAACGGGATTTGTAAAAGGTAGAGACATCTTTGATAATATTATGAATGTAAGCGCTACGATTGACTATGCCTATGCCACGAATCAAAACTACATTCTTTTCGAGATCGACTTGGATAAGGCTTACGATAGAATCCGCTGGGATATTTGCTTTTTTCCCTAAAATTGTTTCACTATTTAAACAAGATTTTAATATCTCCTTCCTTGGGTTTGTTAATTTTTAACTTGTAAATACACTCTCCTCTTTTACTTTCCTTCACTACTTTTTCCTTTCTTAAGTTTTTATGACTCCTTAATTTTTTCCTAGTCTTGTTTTCCCTTTTTTTGGTTTCCTTATTTGTTTATTATTTCTACATATCTTTTTTCTTTTATTTTTAATGTTTCTTATAATATTTTATTTTCCTACTTTTATTGACATGAGTAAATTGAAATTGCCTTATTACGTCTATTTTTTCTCCCAAACATTTTTTAAATATCAAACTAAACCCCCCCCGCGGTCTTTTTTTAATACATTATGTGGCTTTGCCATAATTTTCCCCACCTCCCCAAAACAATTCCCCAAACTCCCTACTCTCCCTTCCCCGACTACCCCTCCCCTCTCCTATATAATAAGCCTACCACTAACCTTCCCCACCTCAAAGTAGCCTTCAAATCCACGTCTCTCTTGCGCATTGTCCTCGCTGCCCATCGCCCACTACTCTGTTCCCTCTGCCCACATTATCTTGATCTCCTTGGCTCGATACCCCGTGTTCCGAGCACTCTACCCTCTCCCTCTACTATGTAGCCCAAGCTCTACTCCCGTCGTCGTACTCCCGTCGTCGTCTGCCAATTCCTGCACATAATACTATTACCTAGAGTCACTTTGTACGTTGCGGCTTCTTTATTTCGTCTCACACACCCCCGCCCCTCAAGTTTCGCTCTGCACCTCACGCCATGGACTCACAGGTGGAGTCCATAGCCTTTGTTCAGTCCTCTTCCATTACTGCATACATTTAATTCTCCCCCCCTTTTTTCATTGGTTCTTCTAATGTACTTTATTTAAAATTTCCCTTTGTCCCATTAATCTTAGAGTAATTAAATGCTCACATTGATCTCCTTTTTAAAATTTTTTATCTTCCTAATGTTTACTTTAAAAATCTTTACATTTCACATGTTCGCACTAGCTTGATTAGAAGCGTTAAGTTTTATTGTGAACCCGATAACAAGGGAGGAGTGACACCTGTCTTCCCAACTAAAGCTAAAGCTGGTTCTTACCATTTTTCTTATTGGATGGTGGTAGGTATGAAAATTCTCCTCTTCAATAAAAGAGATGCTTGTCAGGACTTCAACGGCTTCAATTTCGTTTGCAATTTTTTTTTTGCTAAAACAATATTGGCATTCCTTATCAATTAAACTCTTACATACCTTTTTATACATTCTTGTAGGTTTTTTACCTACTCACACAAGCACTTCCTTTAATCTATAATGTTCTATTTTTTCTCTTACCTGACTCCTTTGTCTTTTAACTATGCAAAAGGGGTTGTTGTCTTATCTACCACACACACACACACACACACACACACACACACACACACACACACACACACACACACACACACACACACACACACACACACACACACACACACACACACACACACTTAACTATCCCTTTTATCCTTTTGACCATACTAGTTACTTTTTCTTCCCTTTATAATCCTTCGAAAACCCTTCTAAACTACCTCTCCCCACCCTTCTCTCCCCCTTCTCTTTCTCCTAAAAAGTCTCTTTTCACCATCATTTTCCTATATTCTCTCTCTCTCTCTCTCTCTCTCTCTCTCTCTCTCTCTCTCTGTCTGTGTCTCTGTCTCTCTCCCCCCCTACTTTTCCAAATTCTTCTAATTTTTCCTCTTCCTCTCAAATTTTACCTCTTTTTCTCCCCCTTTTTGCCCTTTAAGATCCCCTTTAGTTCCCCTTAAATTTTCCCTTTAGTTCCCCTTAAAATTTTCCTTAAATTCCCCCTTCTTTCCTTAATTCCCCCTTATTGCCCTTGGTTTTTCTCCGTAATGTTTCCCTAAAACACCCTATATTCCATTTTCTCCTTATTGAGTGCACTGATTGGGACGCCCTTCACGGTGTGACATTATTTTCTTGATTTGAGGCCATTTCAGGGCCCGTTTTGGTGGCAGAAATTTTTCGCAGGCACTCAGAAAAGTGCCCTGTTTTTGCACCACTATTCTACAGGTCGGTGAAAAGTTACCATAGAAATTGCATCGTATGCCTATGCATAGAGATATTGGGAGTGACAAAATCATTCTTATTGCCTGTTGATGCAAAATCGTCACTAGGAAGTGACCGTGTGGTCAAATACCACTTTTGTCAGTTTTGCAAATTTGCCCTTGTGGTACTAAAATTCAAAATTTTTAATTTATCTTATGATCTTGATGAAAATCAAGCACGATCATTTCATGAATTCATTTAATTTCGACTCATTATATACATATGTAAAAGCAATAAAGACAATTAAAAAAAACTCACAATAGAACTTCAGGAATAATACGTTTGCATAAAAGCACTAAAGTCAATTCAATAAAAGACTAGTTTTTTAAAAAGAATGTTCCATTCCTTGATATGTTTTTATTCCTTTGAGCATATTAAATAGCACATTTTTTAGTATATCTTCCTCATACTCCAAAATGACAAAGTTTGAGTATCTATTTAATTGATTATTGTATATTTTTATATAATTAATTTTCCCAAAGAAATAAAGCAATGGAAGATTTAGCATTTTGTTAAAGATGTAAATCTTAATTTTGTGCACATTTTCAAGAAATATCAAATTACCCAAACAATCTACAATGGTGTTCCCTACACATGCTAGTCATACTCTTACATTAGGATGGCTATCTATGGCCTTTTTTTTGCAATATCAAAGAATCCCATTGTGTTGTCTGGCGGAGACACACGTATTGTGGGGATGCTTGAAGTGTGTCGATGGAGCTCCTCACTCCCGTGCTAGTCCTTGTGGGAGCCTTGCATAGTGAAGCCAACACTCGTGTCACTCGAGTGCCTACCAGATCGTTGCAATGGGTTTTCCACTGAGAAGGAGGTGAGAAGAGAGAGTGGAGGGGGAGAGAAGAAGGGAAGCAGATGGAGAAGGAGACGAAGGTGAAGGGGAATCGTGACAAACACCAAAAGCAAACAAGGAGAGCAAGAAAACCTCAATCTAAACACATGATCAAGAAGAGAGCTTATATTTATCAAAGGTTGCATACAACAATGAAGACCAAAGTCAACCACTTGGCCTTTTATACAGGTCACCTTTTGAGGGGAGGGCCAACCCTATTCCTTGTACCACTCTCCCTCTCTCTTTTGTTACAACCATTTGGGCCCATATGGCACCCAGGCATATGCTAATTCTCACAACCTTCTCTCTGTCAAATAGTGCCATTTGCTTAGGATGGGATTGAAAAATCAGCACAACAAAGGCAACATTGACAAAGCCAAATTATTCCCAAGTAGACATGGAGTTGCAACCATGATTTATGTGAACAAGAACTTCAATTAAACATATATCTACTTGATTTGTCTATTTTAATAAGATGGGAGTTGATCACCATTTTGATCAAGCCGTGATGGAATAGAAATCAACACCAAGGTTGAGTGAACTCTTCCATAAAAACTCCTCAAGGCTCAAGATGCAAGGCTTTTGGTTAGCACCCACTAATTTCACGGTCACACCAAAAGCTAGTAACATA